>NW_023604895.1:0-31015 GCF_014898055.3 Talpa occidentalis
AAAAAATCAGTATACTGGGGCCTCCCTGGTGGCTCAAGGGGTTAAGCACCACACTATGAAGCAATCCGCAGTCTCTGCAGCACGAGTTCGATCCCCGGCCATCCAGGGAGCAACCCACATGGCACAGACCTCTCCTGTCTTGACCGCTGCTCCCCTCAGCAGTGTATTTCAGTCCGTCTGCCTGTTCTGCTCCCCGCTCTGTCTCTGGTGAATCCTCTCACCACCACCCCGCTGCCCCTGCATCTCTGGCCTGTATCCCAGCTCTTGTATGCATAAATAAATAAAAATAAATCTTAAAAAAAATCAGTATACTTTGCAAAAAAATTAGACCAAGTTCAGGCCAATTATGGAAGTTGAAACACAGGAGAGAACCTAGAGTCTTTTTTATTCCTTTAAAGATTTATTTATTTTTATACAAGAGCTGGGGTACAGGCCAGAGGTGTGGGAGGGTGAGAGCATTCACCAGAGACAGAGCGGGAAGCAGAACAGCAGAGGACCGAAATACACTGCTGAGGGGAGCAGCGGGCGTGACAGGAGAGGTCTTCTGTGCCATGTGGGATTCTCGCCCTCCTGCCTGGATCGAAACCACACTGCAGAAGCTGTGGACAGCTTCACAGCGCTGTGCTCAACCTGCTGAGCCACCGGGGAGGCCCGAGAACAAAGATTCTTGAGCACTTTTTAAGTTCCTAGTAATTTAGCTACCTTCTCTAATTGCACATTGAAGGGAATCCTGGGAACTAGAATTTATCATCTTAATTATGTAAAGATGTAAACTGGGTTCAGAAAGGGTAATGGCTTTAGCAAAGTTTGATAAGTGGGACAGAGTGGTTACAAAGCCCTTGCTGACCTGGATCCAGAGCCATGTCTTTGACCACATGTTCTTATTCTCCTAACTATTAGGCTTTATTTGAATCAGAATTAATCTGGCCATTAGGATTCAAAATGCCAATATGCACATGTCTTTAATTTTCTATATTCGGTCCACATATTTACCAAACTGCACTTGTTTCTAGTGCAAATGGAATTTTCCCTTTTTATCACTATTGCTCTTATTTTAAGAATCATTCTAAATGCCAAATAATGTCCCTCCCCAGTTCATGCATCCTGGAATCTTGTCCTTTCAGCACTGCCACTGTCCACAGTCATTTAATTTTCCCTCTTCACTGTTTGCCTCTTGACTGACCTTCTGCATCCAGTCTCATTACCCTCCAATCTGTCCTATGCCTGAGTTACCTAGTGAGGCTGGTGCCACAGAACATGTCAAAATGGACAAGTCACTCCCCTCTCAAACCTACCCCATAGCATATCAAACACATTCTGTAATTTTTTGTCTAGCATTCCAAACTTTCCCCAATTTGGTACCAGTCTATTTTTTTATGATTTTTTTTCACATTTTCCTTTCAGCATATTGTGCATTAATAAATTCCAGGCAATTTATCAATCCTTGAATACACCTTTATTCTTTTGAATATGTTCTACATCCACTGATCTTCTCCCTATTGAAATGCTTCCTCTTTTTTCAGACCCACTGGAAATATTAACATTTTTCTAAAACCTTATGAAATTTTACTATATGCCTTCTTAACTAACACCCTTCTCCTATTTTCTAATAGTGAATATGGTAATGGAGCTCTTTGTGTAATGAGAATTAAATCAATTGGTATAATTTTATGTCTTTTAATCCTTAGAGTTTGAAACCACCTCTTCTTCCACTTGAAAGTGTATTAGAGGCACCAGTTTGTGCAGACATTATTTAGGGTCTCTTGATTTTTTTATTAATCAGGAATTAAATGTCCTCTCTGGGATAAAATGTCAGGGATTCTTTACTCTCAAATGCAGTTTCAGTCTTTGGAAAATGTTCCAGTCATCTTCCATGTGTCCCTCTAGCTCTGCCCCCCCTCCCACCATCCTTCCACACCATGCTCTGTATCTTCAGGGACTGAGCTGTATGGATTCTAGTAATCAGTTCCTTTGCCCACTGACTTTGGATTGAGATTACTCAATGGGTAGCTCCAGTAGAATGTTGGAGAGGAGCAGAAGCAGAGAGCACTTAATTCCAGCAGACACTCCTAGTGGAACCATGGCATTTTGGCTTCATTCTTGATCAAAGGCCACAGCTCCTGTCAGGCCTATGAAATGTAAAGATTCATCCTGCTGTCACAAGCTGAAAGGGACACAACACCATCTCTTATTTTACTTTTCCTAATCCCCAGCTACCTCTTTGCAAATAGTCCTGTTAGTAAGCTTGCCTAAAATTATCTAATCTGATAGTTTTCCACCAGAACACTGACTTGCAATTTTCTGCCAATCTTAGAATTCCTGCTCCGCCTTTCCAGAGCCACAGTACCTAGAGCAGAACCTAGAATCTAGGCTCCAGCAAGTGTCCGAGATAAGAACAATGTGTGGACAATGTCCAAGCACTTTGGATTCTGCAGCACCCACAGTGATGATAATGCCAGGTGTCATTATGAAATTCTTCTGAAATTCTGGCAACAATCAACAAACATTTCTGGGCTCTCACCATGCTCAGTACCTGGTAATGCTTGGTAGAGGTAGAATGGAGTTGAATCAGACCTATGACTGAGCCCCTCTGTTGTTTTTTGTTTGTTTGTTTTTACAATGATTGGAACTCAGAAGTGTCTACTGTTAGTGGGAGAATAATATACTGGGTCACATAATTTCATTCTTGCCCAAACCTCACTACTTTCTATTTGCAGTGAAATATTCCCCCAAGGGCTATCCTGATTCTTTCTTGGACTGAAAGAGCATGGAGATATTTGGTTGGCAGTTTAGAAAAGGCAGCTTCTCAGTGAAACAGGGCTAGAAGCTGTTGAGTGAGTGAAGCAGACAGGTCTCTGGGGAGATGGAACCACAGCTCTTGGCTGAGACAGAATTGAAGAGAAGTAGCTTTCCAGGAAGAGCTCCCACTCAATCCAACATATAAAGATGCTCTCTGTACTCCAGCTCCCCAGGCACCTCGTGGTATTTATTGAGAGAGAGAAGTGGTTGAGAGAGGTCCCTGAATATGGTGTTAGGGCAACTAAGAAGCACTTCTGAAGAAGTTGGTGCAATGGAAGGTCAAAGTGCTTGGAAAGAGGCCCAACAGAGCAAGTTGAAAGTGGAGACAGATGGGTTAGTCCTGGCATGGCCTCCAGTGTGCTCTGTGATTCTAGCCTGAAGTGATTTCCAGCACTGGTTCTCAAAGAGGGGGCCCCATTTAGCAGCATCAGCGTCACCTGCCATTTGTAAGCACTGTAGCTACTCAGGTCCCACCCCAGACCTATGGAATCAGAAGCTGTGAGGGAGGGACCCAGCAATCTATCTTTTAACAAATCTTCCCTTGATGCTGAGTCTTGTTAAAGTGTGAGAACAGCCCCGGGCCTATCCAGAAAAAGGGTACCACAGTCAAGGGCACAACACAAAGGGGCTTACAGCTTTGTTGTGGGGAGAGAAAAGGCATTTATAAAATTAAAAAAAAGAAGGAAAACCTTCTTGCCTTGAATATCATTCAAAGGACCTTTCTTTGGACATCCCAGGATGGCTAGAAATTCCTCAACAAGCGTGGATGGATAGAAAACAGTTCTGCAGGGAGTCAAGCCTGCTGTTTAAGATTGGCCCCCAGTATTCTACCAACCTCTTGGCTCAAGATGACACAAAGTATTCTCATCCATGTTACACTTCTGAGACTGTGTTCAGATTTGATCTCCAGTTGTTGTTGAACAAGAGACTCAAGTGAGATGCTCAGGTGAAGGCACCTCAGTGAATGAGTCAGGACACTCATACCCAGAGCCCACATGCAGGGGAGCGTGATTTGAAGGCCAAAGACCCAAGGACATATCATCAGCCAAATGCTCTGACTCATGGTCTCATTAGGTGGACACATCTCTGTTCCTGTCAGCTGATATCTCACAAGGACAGATGATAATCCATGCACAGACCAGGAAAAGTTCAGCTCTGCAAGCTCAGATTCCCCTACCTTGGTGAAAAGTCCCCTTAATGGGGATTTTGAACAGATGCAAAATGTTAGTCATGTATCTGTTACTATGGTGGATGTTGTAGTTATTTGAAGAGACTCAGCTTATAATTTTGTGATATTTGGAAAGAAAATCCAGAAACAATTAAATCAGATGCCATTGACAAGTCATCTCTCCATGCAAGGGTCTCCTGGGAAATATGTGTGCAGAGACAAAGCCAGATAGAGCAGCACTTCATTCCTAACACTTTTCAGCCCCAACTACAGTGAATAAGTGAAGAATGCTCACCTTCACCTGAGGAGAATCTTTGACACCAGGCAGGTCACTACTCTGACCTCTTCTACCTGGAAACCTAATTGTGTCTCAGAACTTTATTCCAAAGACCTGAGAAGGTCACTGTGCAAGAAGAAGCAGAGAGAATTGTCAGAAATGTGAAGGATTTGTCCCAGGAGACAAATGCCAGAAAAGGCAGCTGGAAAAAAGAAGGAGAAGTAAACTCCCATGGGACCACTGAAAAACTCAGAGAGCTCCAAGATGATTCTATTTGTGAGACTCCTGAGAGATTAAAAACAGGAAGAAATTAAAGGGTGTCATAAGAATTATAGATATTAAATTTTTCCTCAAGATACTGTTTTAACTAAATATAGCAAAGATAAAATAGTCCACATAATCTCAGAATTTTCAAAGCCCTATGTATTTAGGGACTCTCACTGGATGGTGGTCCAGGAAAGTGCATACACAGGTGGCTCAATGAATATCTTCATAACTGTGTGTGGAATAGCACTGAAATATAACACCCAAAGTGTATCATTTCCAAGTCCCATATCATTTCAGCCATTAATTGAATATTTTCTCTGTATCAGCAGCTTCATGATGGCCTCTGAGCTGTGCCCCAAATCACTGTGACAAAGAAGGTACTATTTGTATTAGTTTGCTTAGGCTGCTAAAATAAAGTACCATGACTGGGTGGCTTATGCAACAGAAATTTATCTTCTCACAGTCCTGGAGGCTGTAAGTCAAAGATCAAAGCATTGGCAATGTTGGTGTCTTCTGAAGTCATTCTCTTGGGTTGGAGATGGCTGTCTTCTCCCTCTCGCCACATGTTTTCCCTCAGTGCATGTCTTTGTTCAAATCCCCTCTTCTTATAGCAGTTATATTGCATTCAATTCCACCCTATTACCTTATTTTAACTTAATTATCTTTTTAAAGACTCTCTCTGCAAATAGTCATATTCCAAGGTGTGGAGACTCAGGACTGAATTTTGGGGGGACATAATTCATCCCAGAACAGCATCCAAAGCAGATGCCATCCACACCTTAGCCCTTAACACAGCAGCTACTATATCCACCAGTAATACCTGGTCCATCAGAGGGCCATATGTGGATTCCTACCCTCACCTCCCAAGGAGGAAGAATGAAAAGCAGGATAGGAGCCTCAGCTTCCTTTTCCGAAATCAACAAATCATATTTGGAATGGTTGTCGCTTTATCCTCTTTTATTGGATAAGCAAAGAGCTGAGGCATCTTGGTCAAGGTCCCAATGACAAGATGTGGCCAAGGTCCCAATCACAAGGAAATGACACACAGCTGAGCCAGGACTCCTAAGGCTCATGATTTTCTAAGCAGGGTCACATCACTGACATCCCTGGAACTGACCACATCTTGTCTTTGCCTCATATTTGAGCAACTTGGGTTTACCTTGTGTTCAATGTACAAGAATATTTCTTTGATTGGTTTGTTTTATATAGGATATTATTTGCCCTTCCCCTAGTCCTGTGATGCCTTCCTCAACAGTCCCACCTGCTGTGGGCTATCACCTAAGAGTTAAGGAGAAGCAGGGGATGACAGAGGCCTGGCTGTTTCCTTCGTTTCTGTCTGCCCAGCTCTCCTGGAGCCCCCTGGCATGTTTGACTGCTTCCTGGTGCAGCTGAAGCCTTGCTGCCAGCCTCCTGGGAAGGTTTCACTGAGGGAGGTGGGAGACAGGCAGGCTGGGCTGTCCTTTCTTTGGAGCATTCAGCTCAGGCACTGGCCCGTTTATCTGCTGCAGTGAAGCTCTGCTAATGCAAAAAGGAATATATTCAGCACAGAGCGCCCTGGAGAGTGGTAGGGATAATAGTGCCACTATTCATTATTTTAAAACAAACACAATTTGGAGTGCGGATCTATGTGGAAGTATGAAATTGGTTCCTCTTAAAGAGCAACTGGCAAGGGAAGAGCGTGTGACCAACCCAAGGGCAAAGGATTCCACCTGGTGCCAGCAGCGTGGTCTCTGTGAGTCCAGACTAGCTGTGCTGGCTCAGTCAGTCATAAGAAATGCTGAAAATGATGAGAGTTATCTATCATACATTGAACATCTACTGCTGAATCCTTCAAGCTACTCTATAAGATGAAGATTATCTTCCCCATTTTCTATAGGAAAGATTGAGCACCAGAGATGTGAAAACATTTGCCCAAGGTCACATAGATGAGTTGTGGCAGAGATGAATTCAGTCCAATTTGATTTGACTTCAAACCCATGCTCCATCCACAGTGCCTTATTAAAAGGGCAGGAAAACAGCTAAGCTGTCAAACAAGACACTCTAGTTTTGACTCAGAGCCAAGAAGTGTGGTGTGAGATGATTAAGACATAGGAGAAGCAAAGTGCCTTCCCTGCTGTAGGGTAAAGAAAATATCAGGCTTTTCTGCCCTTCCGCCATCAGGATAGATGATGGATCCTTGTCCTGAATGCATGCCTGATGGTGGGCACCTGGAATAGGGTGTGGGCATAGGTAGATGGGATTCAGCTGAGCTAAGACTGTGCTTTTAAGGGCGGCGTCACGGGGGGACGCCAGCAGCACCAGCACCAGCAGCAGCAGCCGCCGCAGCCGAAGCCGAAGCCGAGAAGCAGCAGAACGAACGCTAGAAAGCCCAGATAGAGTGAGGACTTGCTGGGGGCTGGGAGGCCTGCCAGCCTCCCAGCCCCCCAGCCAGCACCCCTGCCTGCCATATGCCTGGTGAACCCCAAATAAAAAACCTGCAAAACTACTGAGGACTCTGACTCCTCCTTTACCCGATCTGCATGGCATCAGAAAACCTGCACTGTGCCAGTTCTGCCTCTACAATTGGCGTAAGTCGGCAAGATCCATGTAGACGGGTATTGGAGCCCTCCGAAGACCTGGAGGGACTAAGGAGAACAGACTGTTTGCCTGTGATGACGCTGGAGGCACCATGGCGGCACAGAAGGTGGATACGGTCTGGAGCTGTGGGACGAGACCTCGCAGGGAGGAGACGCCCGAGAGGACCAGGCAATGACACCGGAAAGGACCAGCCAATGACACCGGAAAGGACCAGCCAATGACCCCTGAGGCAGCAGGCCGCTGCTGACGCAGGGAGAGGCCAATGGACATGGACTGATAAACTTGGACTGACAATGCCGCCAGAAGGCGGAGGACCTTGCAGGTTGATATGTTTTGGGACCCTGGGGGTGGAACAGTTTTGTTTGTAAACCCCAAGAGATGGGAATCTGGGGGTGGCCAGTGGGCCTTGATGGCCAAAAGCAGCCTGTGCATGCCCAGCAGCCAGGTGGAGGAGAAAAGCCAACTAAGAAGGCAAAAGCTGGTACTGATGATAAGTTGAGAATCCCTGAGCGGCTGTTAAGCAGCCTGGGTATGCTGAAGAACTGTGAGTCTCGTAAAATCACCTGTGGGTGATGCCCTGCTCATTCTTGAGCGAGGGTGAGGAGCTGAGGAACCTGTCCTTGGGGGACGGGTGGGGAATGTGGCTTGGGGTGGAGCCCAAGCCAAATGCAGAGTTTGGATCCCCGACCCATGTGCTTGTGCAGTGGGTTGGCCTGAGTGCAGGGGTCTGCGAGTCGCATGGGTGGCCATGAAGGCCGAGTGTTGGAGCGACTGCAGACAGAAACCCTGAGGGTTGGCGATTACCCCCAACAGAATAAAATTGCCAATCCCAGAGCTAGTGCATCCTGGGGGTGGATGCTGTGTGTGCCTTGTAGCTGAGACTACAGCCAGAGAAGGCCAGGAAGCCTGACGGCTCCTGGTGTGTTATAGCAGATGCCGTGTGTGATTTCCCCTCCCTCGTATGAGCAGTGCCTTCGGCAGCAGATTTGGTGGCTCATCTGCTGGTACCAATAATTGTCTTTTGCACTTGGTTGGTGCCCTGCCTGGACTTATTTGTGTTCTGTTGTATTTTGTTATGTTGTATTTTGTTATTTGATGTATTTGCTTTTGTGGGCCATGGCTGCATTGTTTGTTTGCTTAGAAAATTGTGTATATATGTATAGACTGTATGGCAGAAAACCCTGAGGGGGTGGACTGTAGGGTAAAGAAAATATCAGGCTTTTCTGCCCTTCCGCCATCAGGATAGATGATGGATCCTTGTCCTGAATGCATGCCTGATGGTGGGCACCTGGAATAGGGTGTGGGCATAGGTAGATGGGATTCAGCTGAGCTAAGACTGTGCTTTTAAGGGCGGCGTCACGGGGGGACGCCAGCAGCACCAGCACCAGCAGCAGCAGCCGCCGCAGCCGAAGCCGAAGCCGAGAAGCAGCAGAACGAACGCTAGAAAGCCCAGATAGAGTGAGGACTTGCTGGGGGCTGGGAGGCCTGCCAGCCTCCCAGCCCCCCAGCCAGCACCCCTGCCTGCCATATGCCTGGTGAACCCCAAATAAAAAACCTGCAAAACTACTGAGGACTCTGACTCCTCCTTTACCCGATCTGCATGGCATCAGAAAACCTGCACTGTGCCCGTTCCTGCCTTTACACCTGCTGAACAGTCTAAGCTGTAACTTCCTTCCAGCAGGTCAAGTGCAGGCACCAAATCAGGTGTAACTTTGATTAAGCTATTTGCCAGTTCTGCCTCAGTTCCTTCATATGTGAAATGAGGATTTGAATGGGATAAAATCTCTGCTCTTTAGGTTTCCTGTGCCAAAATCTCAGGCGAGTTACCCAGTTATCTCAGGCCTCTCCTGTCCACCCAGGGTTTATGGATTCCAAAAGGACCCACAATGAGTGGGAGAAGGAGCTAGAACCTCAGGGCCAGAAGAGGTCTTTAAGGAGAGGGTGGCAAAAGCCCTACCTGATTGTGGGTTTTAAAGTACAGAACTTAAAAAAGAAGAATGCTCTGGAATTCTCCATTCCAGACCTAGGGGGACTGCTCTGTTTCTGCTTGATGAAGGAGGGTGTTGAATCATGATGCTTCTCAGGAAAAGGTGTTTCAGAAGTTCATGTGAGCTGGGTGGGGTGGCCCATCCAAACCTAAAGTGTTGATGTGATCATATCCTGAGGTTCAGCTCCTCTGCATCAGGAATAAAGAACAATCACTGTGATGAGATAGAAAAATCACAGCTTGAAAGTGGACACTTCTGGCTCCAAATGCTGTCATGTGTACATACAACCTGGGTAACCTGTTCAAGTGCTTGGGGCTTTAGTTCCTTGGGAGCATAGAAATTGTGAGATTTCCCTTGTAAATTGGTAGAAATTGCACAACCTTGCAACTAATAGGGGCAACTGAATGAGATAGCAGGTGGGAAGTGGATGGCAGTGCCCCGGCCAATGTGGATGTCCTTTGCGCTTCTTCAGATCAGTGGAAACCTTCAGTGGAAAGACCCCTTCCCTGAGAGGTGGTTCACAGGTGCTGGATCACATCTGTCCCAGTGAGGCTGTAAAAGCTATGTCTCTTAAACTTATTTGGATTATAGACCCTTTTGAGACAACATGAAATGTGTGAACCCTCTCCCAGCACAGGATCACACTGAGCCACAGTGCTGACTGGCACCATTTGGAATCCCCTCCCTGGCATCTCATCCTTGCAGGCTAGATGGCACCCCTGCCCTCGCAGAAAGAAGGGATTTTGGAAGGCCCCACGTGTCCTCCGTCATAGTTTTCGAGAATTCGTGGAGCTGCCTGCAACTCAGTCCACAGGAAGTGGGAAAACCTTCCTGAGATTGAAGGAAAGCCCTGAGAGAGGTGGAAGGCCAGGTGGGTGGCCTGCTGGTCTTCACTAATTGGTTTTCTTGTGCTTGCACGTGAATGTGCACTTGTTAACCTGTGCTTCTGAGCCCATGGCCCTGGCACCTCCTCTCTGATCCGTGACACCAGCAGGAGCACAATTAGCAAGGAAGAACAAAGACTCTGAGGTGCCTGAACTGGGCTCCGATCTCACCAGCTGTTCCAGCCTGACCGTTTTCATGTGGCTTCCCGGAGCACACCTGAGGCTGCCAGCTGCTCCCCTCCAGAACGCTCCCTGGTCTAGGGAGGTGGCTGCACTCCTCTATTCTGTTATCCTGTACAGTTACAATCATCTGTCCTCAGGCACTTCGCTCACACCAAAGCCAGGGACGCCCATCTTCTGAGATCAATGCCCCTTCATTTATGACCTGACAGAATAGACTGCTGTGCTTTAATGTGAAAAGGGCCCCTTGGTTCCCAGTTAGTTCCACTCATGTGAAAGCTGGCAGCAGCATCTTCGAACTGCCACTGGCTTGTTCATAGTGCCCTCCCCTGAGAAGAAGTGCCTGCAATTTGGCATTATCATCTGTCTCTTTGATCCCCCCACCCCAAGAGAGAAGCTCTGTTCCCGGGTCACCCTTGATGATACCCAATCGAATCTGACATCATAACACCCAAAGGTCGTTTTGCTTCTATTAAATGCAAGCCTACATGAATTTTGCCCTCCCTCCACACAGCCCTGCCCTTGTGTGTCCTTGTCCCATGCACACAAGATTTGGACAATGACCATATGCCCGTCCCCCCACTGCCCACCCCCTGCACCTTGTGAGCAATCCTTTCTCCCTTTAACCATCTCCATCCCATTACCTATCTAATATTTTATCTCTACATCTTACCATTCTCTGAAGTTCTATTACTTATTTATGTCTTTACCTATTTATTATCTGTCTTGCTAAAGGGTATCTCCACAAGCATAGGCCCTCCCTCTCTTGTTCATGTTCTATCTCCAGGGCAAGAAGTAAGTACACAAAACCAGTCATGTTTAAACTAGTGCTTGTGACAAATGCAGTGATATGTTATATGGATTCAAAACTTTTCCCATGGGTCTTATCTTACCAGGAATTTTATCTGTCCTCGAGAGAAGGATTCTGGCAGCTTTGCAGACTGAGTGGTTAGTTGTATCCCTAAGATAAAATGTGGCTCCATGAGAACAGACTACCCATTGTAATTGTTTTGACCACTGGTATCTGAGCTCCTAGCTCTTTCCTGCAATAACTGCTTGCTCTTACCACTTTTCAAAGTCATCTTTATTTATCTTTATTCATGCAATTTTGACTTCCCAGGAATGGCCTCCGATGCTACCCTGTGAAATCCAGTTCTCAAACATTTCTCAAACATTGCTGTACAACTGTGATGGCATTAAGTTATTGGTCATAGTCTCACAGGTGGGTGTGGTGGGCAGGAGTTCAGAGCAATCATCTCCTTCCTAGATTTCTGGCACCTGAAGCTATGGGGGTTCAAGATATTCTCTGGCCAGTTACTAGGAGAAGCTGGGTAATTGGTGCTTTGTTGTTGTTGTTGTTTTTAAGATTTATTAATTTATTTATACAAGAACCAGGGTACAGGCCAGATGTGCAGGAGGGTGATAGGATTCACCAGAGACAGAGCGGGGAACAGAACAGGCAGAATGACTGAAATACACTGCTGAGGGGCGCAGCGAGCGAGCCAGGAGAGGTCTGACGTGGCATGTGGGAACCTCATCAGCTGGCTGGGATTGAACTGCTGCTGCAGAGGCTACGGACAGCTTCACAACGCTGAGCTCAACCACCTGCGCCACCAGGGGAGGCCCAGTAATTGGTGCTTTGAACATAGGGAGTTTACACTGGCGATGGTGACGATTAAAATATAAAGAACCCTTGAATTTTTATCAAACACTGCTAAGTGCTCTATATATTATTGCATTTAGCATTCACAGCACCAGTGGGACTCTGATGCCCACACCTTTAACCACAGTGTTGGGTGGCTTCCTTTCTGACTGAATAGACTGGAGGGAGCTTGTGTTAATGCAGGGAGGCATGTCGGAGTTTCCCATGAGGATTCAGGTGGGAGTTTCTGTGAACTGGGGCTGTGCAGGTGCATGGCTTGTTTTTCCCAAGGTACCATTCTTGACCTGAGGGGCAGAAGCAAGGAAGAAATGGAATAATTGGTGAAATGACTGTGCAGAAAAGAAAAATGGAGAAGTTCCCTTAGATCTGACTCAGAGAATATGAAGATGAGTCAGGTCAGAAGAGAGCATGTGAACCCCAGAGTACTGGTGATGAGAGAGCAAAGCCCAGGTATAGGAGGAGCTAAGAGTTTCCATAGAAACTAAACAAACAGTGTGGCACTGGTGGGGTGGGAGAGGCAGGGGTTTGGACTGAGGAGACCCAGTTATAGATGGGAGTGATGGAGAGGAACTACTGTTTATGGGGGCTGGGAAAGATGCCCAGTTGAGATGCCTGTTGAAGACTCAGGGAAGGTAAAATGATTTCAGAATAGGATTATCCTCTTCATTTGTCCTATGCACCCTTCTGACATGTGTTATTTCCTTAGAGTAGGCTCTTTATTATCTTGATTCTCCCAGGGTCTGTGACCACCAAAGAAAACACTAAAGTTTTGCTTGTTTCTTATACAAACATATGTGATACTGATAATTAATTATAATAATTATAATAATTAATTAAATAATTAATTATCAGGACAAAATAGTTTACAGAAACCCTAGACAAGAATGATCCCAAAGCATTTACCCAGCACACATTGTCTTGGTGTGTTCACTACATATGGCGATGATACAGTGAATGCAGTTCTCCACATTTCCCTAAAATAACTGTAGAAGAGACAGCCAGTATTCACCCCAACTTGGTTCTTCTCTCTTGCTTGCGTGTTGGGAGGAAATACTTCTCATTTTCCTTGCTGTCAAGTGGGGTCCAATGACTAGTTCTATCAGTTAAATAACAAAGGGAATTTCTTGTCTCTTCTGAATTGAGTTGTTCTTCAGCCAGTGCTTCTCCTCCATGCACTCTCTTTCCTGCCTGATGACTTTTTTTTTTATAAAGATTTATTTATTTATGCATACAAGAGCTGGAGTGCAGGACAGAGGTGCAGGGGCAGGGGGAGTGGATTCACGAGAGACGGTGGGGAGCAGCATTATGCCTGATGACTTTGGAGGTAGCCTGATCAGTCTAGGTCCTGTGATGACTGTGTGGAGTACCAACCGATCCCAGACCTTTACTGCTTTATACAGTCAACTAATATATACATAAACTATTAAGTATCTTGTTCTTTCCTTTATTTGGACTGTCTCCCTTTTTCTTTTCTGCATGACAAATAGCTACAGATATTTTTATATACCCAGGTGACATATCACCACCTTGTAGGAAATTTCCATCACTTTTAGTCACAGAAGCTTGTTCTCTTTATACCCCACAGCACTGGAAGATATCTTGGATGACTTCTAAGGGCAGTGCTGTTAGTTGCACTTGACAGTGGGGAGAATGAACCCAGTTATGCTAGACAACTTTTCTAAGGCAACCCAGCTGATAAGTGTCAGGTCAAGGATTTTAAACTTAAAAATGCCTGACTCCCATATCAAAAATTTTGAAAAGTAAAGGGATAATGCAGAAAAATAGTCACCATCAGTACAAGCATCCCCACAAATCTTAACAAATATGAAAGCTATGACTCAGGGACTAACATCACTAACATCACTATTATGGATAATACAGAAAGAAATCATTCCTTTTTTAGATATTTAGAAACACTTTGCATCTTTTCTTCTTTTCAACTTGACCTCCTTTCTTGCTCTTTTTTTTCCTCCCTGCATCCCTCCCTCCCTGCCTTCCTGCCTTCCTGCATGTTTACCATGCTTCTCTTATGAGAAATACAGAGTACAGGACATTGGAGTCATACAAACTTGGACACATGTCCAATGCATTCTGCTGTCAAGAAAGCCCTAAACTCTAAGGGTACTTATATTTAATCCAATATTCCAACAGAAAAACTGGGTAACAAACAAATAACTGTAAAATTATTGGATGGAAACTCAGACTATATAATAAAAGTGCAATATATAGCAAAATACTGTATTAGTTAGATCTCTTCATCATGAAAGAATATAAGGAGGACTAAATTAAGATAAAAAATGTAGGGGTATTGATAGATGGAAATCCAAATTGTACATAGCATTACTAGGTAGTTTTCTGCATATAGCAGAAATTCTCATATCTTGACTTACTGTCTATCTGGATAACAACCGAAGTTTAGATTTATGGAAATATACACGTTTATGAATCTGTAAATTGATGTAACTTTTTAATAAAAACAATATTTGGATATTAAGTGCAATAGAAAATATCTACACATTTTGACCTTCTGGAAATTGGTGGTACAAACATAGATGCCGAAGGCCGATTATCACAGCAATGTTTTCAGTATCCAAAACAATAAAAGCATAAAGTTAAAATATTTAAATATCCACCAGAAATGGAAGGATTGAATAACTCAAAGAATATTCTTTCCATGAAATTTTATGCTATTTTAAAAGGGAAGAATTAGGTACAAATATGTGAAGAAAGTAAACGTGGAGAATTGTGTGTTTAATGTGCTCACATTCTTGTAAAAAATATAAATTGTTTATACATGATTATGTATTTTTATATCTGGTCAGAAAATGGTGAGGAAGGAAAGAGTCACACAGACACAACTGCTAATGTTGTTAACTCAGTTCAGTGGGATTAGAAAGTGTGGAAAATTTGCAGTATCAACATTTTTTATTTTTATAACTCTGCTCTTTAAAATGCAATAGAGCAGCTATGTATTTTTTATTTATAAAAGAATCTTTAAAAAGGAAAACATATAAGCTCCAATGATGTAAAATTCAGTATATTGTCTGCATTAAGAAGGAATAAGACCCCGAATGGACAAACTAAGAGAGACAAACTAACCATCCTAAGAGAGAAGAAAAACAGAGGTATTACATTCCCCCTTGACCAAACTATGCTAAAGAGCAACAATAACCAAAGCAGTATAATATTGGAACAAAAGCAGAAAAACATGTCAATGGAAGAGAATAGAGATCCCAGAAATAAACCTATGCAGTCTTTGTCAAAGTTAATGTTTGACAAAGAAGCCATGATTATACAACGAAGAAAGAAAAACATCTTTAATAAATGGAAACATGAAAAATGTGGCAAAACGTCAAAACTAGATCCATATTTAACTCTATGCACAAAAATTAATCAAAATTGATAAACACTTGGAGATAAGACCTGAAACCATAAAATGCCTAACAGAAAACACAGGGGATACACTACTGGACAGCAATCACAAGCAACCCAAAAGCAAGAGAAACAAGCAAAAAGAAACAAGTTGGACTACATCAAACTAAAAAGATTTTTGTACCTTGAAAGAAATCATCACAAAAATAAAAAGACAATTCAAAGATTGGGAGAAGATATTTGCATATCATACATCTGGCAAGGGGTTAATTTCCAAAATTATAAAGTACTAATAAAATCCAAAAAAAAAACAATTAAAAAATTGGCAAAAGACCTAAATAGACACTTTTACAAAGAAGACATTCAGATGACTTACTGGCACATAAAAAATTGTTCAATACCAGTTTATTATAAGGGAAATCAAAACCACATGGATATATCATCTAATCCATGTAAAAATGGTCTAGATAAATAAGAAAGGAAACAACAATTGTTGGTAAGGATGTAGAGAAAAGAAACTCTTATCCACTGTTGGGGAATGCAATCTGATGCATCCTCTATGGAAAATAGTGTGGAGATATCTTTAAAAAATAAAAATGGAAATCCCATATGATCCAGGAACATCACTTCTGGGTATTTATACAAAGAATGTAAAAACAATGATGTGAAGATTTATGCACTCCTGTGTTCACAGCAGCACTATTCACAACTTTCAAATAATGGAACCAACCTAAGTGCCCAATGACAGATGACTGGCTGAAGACATTGTGTAGAATTTGAGAATACTCGATGGAGTACTACCCATATATTAAAAAGATGAAGTATTGAGTTCAGGGACAAAATGGATAGATCATTTTGTCCCCAAATGGTCATTATGCTAAGTAAGTTACAGGGTGGTTTCACTTATCTGTGGTATATAAACAACGAAAAAACTTATACTAGAAAGCACAACAAAACATTTCTTAGAACTGGAGAAATTATGCTGGTTACCAGAGGGAAAAGGGATTGTGAAGAGAGAAAAGGGAAGGCTCTGGCAAGGGAAGTTTGGTGAAGGGTGAGTGAAGCACTTGGAAGTATAAAAATGTAACTGCAGAGTTATATAGACATGTTAATGATGGAAAAATTAATTTACAAAAGCAAATAATAGGCGGGTTTCAGAAATACAGATAGTTGGCCTTTTGCAGAACTCAGTTGGGGTGGTTAGTTCCTATTGGTGTGGCTGCATTGATTCAAGATCTACTTTTCAGAGAGGAAGGAGGCTGGTGAGGGTGGGGAGAGATGTGGGAGAAGATCAATATTTCGCACACTTATAACTTTAAAAAAATGAGAAAATTGATGTGCTGCTTGCAATGTGATTGCAAAGCTTACAATTTTAATTGTAATTGGTGAAAATATGCATTTGATTTTTATCTTTGCAATAATTCAGCACAATTCCTCTTTGTTGCCCATGGCAAACTATTCCTTATAGAGTGCTTTATTTATAATCTTCAATTTCTGAAAGTCTCTAGCTCACCTTCAGCCACTGCAACAAGTTGGGTCACAATGCACATCATTTTAAAAATCCATGAGATACTTGCTGAAGTGAGAAGACTTGGGGAAATTTTTTCAAAGTGCAAATGAGATGGAGGACATGAGTTCTAGATAGTTGTATTGGTGCCAAAGGACAAGTTAGTTTTCTCAGATTCTACTGAGCAGCAGAATAATGGCCGTTTCATTGGCTTCTAGCTCATATGGGCTGTTTGATTTCAAACCCCGCCTGTCTTATAAGCAACTGGGTCATTAACTTAAAAATGTCAACTTGTTCATGCTAATGAGAAGTGAGTTAAAAGCCAAGGGACCTGATAGAACCTGCAGGTATTATAGATGTGCTCACAATGTTCCATCTTGACATTAATTCAGGCAGAAGTAGTGGGGAAGGGCAGGGTTCAGGGAGTAACCCCCAGAGATCTGTTCCCAGTTCTTCTGCCATGTCTCCTGGGAAAAGAGCAGGAGGCTGCTTAGGGAGGAGCAGTGAAAACATGAAAAATCCAGCCCATCCTGAGCAGAGACCAAGGGAAGAGCTTAGAAACAAGGGCTCCGCTGCAGGAACAGAGAGGTTGCTTCAGAAGAAGTTCATAGGGTTCAGGGTTGGAATGTTCCTTCAGCTTGGCCTTCTCCCACAGTTCTGTAGACCAGACCCTCAACCCCTTTCTTCAAAGACCCACAGCTCTCCTTACCTGAGAAAAGCTGGCAATCTCTAAGAGTCCCAGATTCTCTGCTTAAATTTGATATGAAATTAATGGTCAATTACCTGATTGTATTAATTTGCTAAGGAGGCTACCGTAAAAACAACAAGGGAGGAGCTTAAACAAAATAAATTAATTTTCACAGTTCTGGAGGCCAGAAGTCCAAGGTGTCAGCAGGTAGGTTTCCAGTGAGGCCTCTCTCCTTGGTTTGTAGATGCCGTCTTCTCCCTGTGTCCACAGGCAGTCTTCCCTCTGAGTTTGTCTGTGTCTTAATCACCTCTCCTGACAAGGATGCTGGTCATAGAGATTTAGGGCTCATCAATATTACCTTGTTTTAACTTAATACAGCCACATTCTGAAGTAATGGAGTTTAAACTTCAACATATGAATTTGGGGGACAATTCAATTCATAAAATTGACTGCATTTTTATTCCTCGAATAATAACAGTTAGAAATGTGTATGTGTTTGTATCTGTGTTTATTTATGAGTGTGAAATGATTGCTTTTCTCCTTCATAATCCTTTTTTCTCTCTCATTTTCAACAACTACACTTGAACAGCCCCTGAGCTATGTACCTTCATGGGCCGTGAAATTATATTCTTCTGAGGGGTAAAGCATCTACACATCCATATTGAATAACTCTGAAACCCACTTCCATCACTATGTCAGTGACTACACTGAATTGGGTAGAAGCACTGACTTTCTAACTAGGAGGCTAGGATCTGTGTCTAGATCTGATTTGATTGTCAGCCTCTCCAATCTGTACAGAACCTAAAGGTACAAACATTAAGTGCCCACTCTGTGCCTGGGCCTTCACCAGGTGCTGTAGGGCTGAGCACGCTGTATCGTATGACCCTTTCTAACTCTGTGTCACCATAAGAATGCATGCACATTTTCATATTGATTTTATATCATACTTACTTGGTGTCAAGTATCTAAATGCTCTGGAGAAGTTAATTCATTTAATCTTCACAACAACCCCATGAGACAAGGATTCTCATTATATCCAATCTACAGTTGAAAAAACAGAAGCACAGGGCCACAGTCTAACCTGCCTGAGGTTAGATTCTCAGCCACTGGTGGGGCCTCCACCTGAACCAGACTATCCAGAGCATATTTATTCTTCACAGTCTTGTGACAGAAATATCAACTATCATCACCTTGCAGATAAAGAGATTTATAGCTGGTTATATCAGGGGTTTCTAAATGTGAGACCATTTTTTTATCCACTGTTCTAGTGTGTTCACTTGGACACTATGTAATGCCCAGAACCTGACTCATCCTCCCTCCTAATCACACAGCCCTGATGAATACCCAGAGCCAAGCATAGTCACTTCTTCACATCAATATTTCAGAGTGTAGAGTCCAGGCAGGTCCATTTTGTGAAACAGAAAAAGCACAGGCTTTAGAGTCAAGTAAATCTTGCTTCAAACTTTAGCAAACTTAATTTCTAACTCTGTGGATTTAGCCATATTACTTTACTTCTCTAAGTCTCAGTCTCCTTATCACAAAAATGGGGATAATAATGAGTTAAAGGTGTCTTAAATGTTCAGCAAGTGATAGTTAACTTGCTCAACACAATCACTACTGAACAGTATAACAGATGGACAGAAATGTGTTACCCCAACAGGAGAAGACACTTTCCCACGTTGGAATCTGGGACTTGTTTTAACCCCAAGAAAGTGACAAAAGTGATGTGGATCAGATCTCAGTGTCAGGAGGTCTTGCAAATTTCCATTTCTTCTTTCAAACTCTTATAGGCCCATGAGAACAAGTCTGGGCTAGCGTACTGGAAAAAATGCAAAACCACATGGGACAGAACACAGTCATCCCAGCAGAGGCCATCGCAGACTGGCAAGCCCCAGCTGACTGGCCAGCTGACCACAGATGCCTGAAGCCTTGCTGAGACCAGCCAACCACTCTGTTCATTCCTGACAAGTAAAACACCATAGTTGTTTAAATTATTATTTTTGATATGTTTGTTAACTGATACAGTCAATGTTAGAAAAAGCTCAAGAAAGAATTCTCAGCTTTCCCTCGAGTAGCATTCCCTCTGTTCGAGTACTCTCCTGTTCACACTCATGTCCCCCCATGTGCTCATAAGAGGAGACCTACACAGACTACTCTGTTAGGTGGAGTCAGCATTTCCCCAACCTGACAAGTCCAATAGGTCCAGATGTCCATTTTTCTGGGTCTTTATTGATGATTCTAATAACAAAGGAGAACAGTAAACCTTTGCTTCTAGGGACTCAAATAAATCGTCCTTATACTTGCATCACATTGTCCTCATGTCCATATTAGCTTACGAAACTGAAATCATTTTGAGGGCTTTAGTGTTTGATTTTAGAAAAGAGACAGATACTTCTTTTGGCTAATAGAATATAATTCAATGTGTTAGGTGGAGTCAGCATTTCCCCAACCTGAACAGTCCAACAGGGTCAGATGCCCTTTTATATGGGTCTTTATTGGGACTTCAGTTCCTTGGCTACAGCAAAAGCACTAGGTCTGGATGGTCAAAGTGTACCCCAAGTCCCTGTAGCAACTAGTAGCCTCCCATGAGCCTGAAGGACATGCAGCATTTATCAGGTCTGATGAAATTATTGTTGTGTCTTTCTCTCACATTATATTACACAGCAGGGAGATTAAAAATGACTGTCCTTATGGTGTCCTGAGTATATGTAATAGATACTTCCTACCCCAGTTGAAAGATGGATTTGGAATTCCACTAAGGCTGCTTGACTCCAGATCACCTGAGTCCCAATTGCGGTGGAGCGCCTTGCTGATGCATCTTTTGATTCTAACCCCGTATCAAGACAGCCCCAAATAAATGTCTGCTGCAGGATGGAGTGAACCTGAAATCATGGTGCATAAAGAACTCCTCTATCAGCCTCCCACCTGCCCCCTCAAACAAAGTTTTCATGTCTTAGAGTTCAACATAATTATTAGGAGCATCAGATTTCAGTTCCTAGTACAGACAATTTGCATCGTCTTGTATACATTCTTTAACATTGATGAGTCCCAGGCTGCTCATTTGTAAAATAATGAATAATATTTCTAGCATCGTGGCAAGGAAGCACACACACGTAGTGAACAAGTTAGCATATATAGGATGCTCAGAATACTGCCCTGCATACACTAAGCACTGTCCTTATCATCTGTTCTCCATTTATATTTCCATCTAAATGACACTTTCAGAGCAGCGATTACTTGCCAGCTGCAAAACAGGCAAAGATACATGGATAGGCGAGAAGTGGCTCCTCTGTGAAAGACTCTTGCAGGTGATAAAAGGGAAATTATGGAGCTGAAAACAGATCTGAGGGAGGGGCTCAGGGTGGTGGCAAGGGGAAGCTTCCACTTTCCTCTCAGTCCAGGGAATTGAGGTAGAAATCTCAAGGAAGGTGATATTTGAGTTGAGTTTAAAAGGATGAGGGGAAATTTGACAGTTGAAAAGGTCAGGCATTCCAGGCAGAGGGAGAAACCTGTGGAAGACATGGGACAATCCAAGACCTGTATTTCGTTGCACAGAGTGTGGAGAAGTTCCCCCATAGGCAGGGAGGCTGTTAGGATGGAGGTGCCAGGGGATGGAGCTGCAAAGGAGACAAGGGGCAGAAGGAGGTCTCCTAACTCTTGCAGAGGACTTTTTCCTCTTCAACTGCTTGTGTAAGAGGGAGGGAGTTAACATTATTTTGGAAGCTGGGAGACAAAAATTCCACTCAGGGAATGAATTGTGCTTGTTTAAACATGTCTTCATGAACCTTTTGGAATATGATTGGAAGCCCTGTGGGGGTTCTCTTTTGGGGTTGGAATATTTCAAGGGAAGATCGCTGTGTGGTAGAAGAATTACAAACGCTGCCCTAGAAGGGCTGTAGCAGAAGAGAAGAACAGAAAGAGGAGAGTCAGGGTGGAGCAGAGCTGGAGAGATGCTGAGGGGAAGGGGTGCACAGGGGAGGCATTGCTGCCAGGGAAAGAGCTGAGGGGTGGCAGGGAGCCACAAAGGCTACTGAGAGGAGGAGGTGCTGTCTGTCACTGGCTCTTAGGAGGTTACTGTACAATGTTCTCAAGCCTTGTCTCATGCAACCAACAACCTGCATCCATGGTGTTAGTGAGAAACCCAGGGGCAGGGGCTGGGTTCCAAGTCTGGTCAGTCTAGGGCAGAGAGACAAGTAAATTACTGAGGAAAGTGACGTATCAAAAAGGTACAGAACAAAAATGAGGTTACAGGGACCTCCCTGGTGGTGCATGGAATTAAGACACAACCTGTGAAGCTGTCCGCAGCCTCTACAGCACTAGTTAGATTCCTGGCCAGCCAGGGAGCAACCCACGTGGTGCAGCAGACCTCTCCTGTCACGCCTGCTGCTCCCCTCAGCAGTGTTTTCAGTCAGTCTGCCTTGTTCTGTTCCCCACTCTGTCTCTGGTGAATCCTCTCACCCCCCATACCTCTGGCCTGTACCCCGGTTCTTGTATGCATAAATAAATAAATCTTAAAAAAAAAAAAAAAAGAAAAATGAGGTTACATAAACACATAAGCCCCAGGAGGTCTCAAAAACAGGGGAAGTATTAACCTTTCCAACAGAAGAACAAAGAACCTGCTATAGCTCTTTTTTTTAAATTTGTGATGATATACATTTTTTTAATATTTTATATAATTCTTACATCATTTTTCATTTTTGCACAATGTATGCATTTTCGTTTTGGTTATATTCCTCATGCAATTGCACCCCCCCTTATTTTGACCCTAATCCCTCCTCTCTCTGCCCCTCCCCTCCGTAGTGTGTCTCTGGTTTATAGTTGCTTGTTGATTTTGATTTTTACTTTGTATCACTCTTAACTGCACATTTTGTCATGTATCACCCATGATATATGCACTCAGAACATCTTTTTAAACCAGCATGTATTAATCAGAACTTCAGGAGAAATGAGGATGTATGATAATGACATTATTTAAAATTTGGAATCCTTAATTGTATTGTAAATTTTCATGCTCATTTTCTCCCTCAGTGGTATTATCCCAGACTTTTAAAGTTTCTCTACAGCTTTTTGTTTACTAAGTCCATAAATTAGAGTGTACTGGAACAGGAGGGTCCCAGACGCAGTATGCTTTCACTAGTAGCAGAAGAGAATGCTAGGAATGTTCTAGAACCCACAGGAACTCAGAAATGGTTAAGTGTTTTCCTCAAGCATTGCTGAATAGCAAGGAACAGAAGCCCTTGCAAAATATCATGGACAACAGGGAGGTTCTTTCAGAAGGATATAGTAATTGCCTCAAGGAACCCAAGGCAAATTGTGGAATCTGGCTTGGAAGGGAAAAATACAGAACTGGAAATTCCAGACTCAAGGTCACTGCCTGATCTCTAGGGCCATCTGGTCTCTTGACTCTGTTTCTGCCAGCTGCATTTTTGTCTCCTTTGCAGACAGTTTCCCCTAACTCAGTGTGCCAGGGCACATAGCCCTGTTCTAGACAGGCAAGAAATCGGTTTTCCAGTCAAATGCTCCACAGAGGCCGCCGCATCTCCATCTCAGTTCAGATTTCCAGGAGCCTGAATCTCCTGATTTGTCACTGTAGATTGGCTCCTGGGTCAGATGATTTTCTTCCTTCCAACCATCTGTACTTGGGAATGGAGGCAGGTCATGTGGAAATAGTCTCTCACATACAAAATAAGCTAGTTTCAAAGAAATAAGATTAATACAAATGTGCTCTGTGTCTGTGGGGTAGCATTGCTAAAATTTATAGTGTCTCCTCAGCAGAGAGAGGACACTGGTTTTCAGAGTGCCTGTGTAACCTTAGGCCAGACACTTTCTTTTCATTTTACTTTCTCCTCTCAGCCATTTTGGGTAGGAGACATGTTGGTCACCATATTATGATTAGTGACTCCCTCAGAGCCTCATACTACTTCAGGGTGGGACACAGTATAATCTGAAATTGCCCCTTTCTTCAAGAATAGGAGGATGCGGTGGGCCTGCTCTGTTGCCAGCTCATTCATTAGCATGCAGGCCTTCCTAACCCCTGACTGTGCAGGTCCCTGGAATGTGCTAGAGGAGCTGGGTAGACTTGTGAGGGAGCTGGTCATTGATTTTGCTATTGCAGCAACAGTACTTTAAAAAGCCAAGAGTTCACAGAAAGACCATCCTGTGAAGGGATTGCTTGGCGAAGGAAGCCTTGTAGAAAATTAACTGGATTAGAGGAGGTGGCACAGTCTACTGCGGCATGCAGGGCAATACCATGGGCCTCTCTCATATACTTATATACTTACACATGCGCGCACGCATGCGCGCACACACACACATCCCTACACAACATGCATGGATATAAAATCACTGATATTTCAAGTTTCCCAAAGCCTTTTATTTTCTAAGCCCACAACTAGGTGGATGGTACCAGAACATATGGATACATATTTGTATTCCTATATCTTAAACACACACACACACACACACACACACACGCACGCACACACACAAAGTTTCATCTCAACTATCTCAACTTTGCCTCTTGCTGCCTATGTGATTCTGGATAAATCTTTCTATCTCTGATTCTCACTTTCTGCACCAATAAAATGAAAGTAATTATAGACTTTCAATGGTGAAGTGAGATAAGATGAAATGCTATCTGTAAAAACTTAGTACCTGCCACATATTCAGTGATCTACATATTTAAACTAAATTTTAACTATTTTAAATCACTTTTATATAGATTCATATACATACCCTCATTCGTGGACATGCCTTCACATATTCCTCTACACAAGTCTTTGCATGTACAACCATAAATACCAATACACATAATGAGTTCATACAGTCCATGGATAGTATTAGCATTTACAACCATTCATATACATATGTGTGTATATGTATTTAAATGTGTATATATATATATATATATAAAGCATATGTAAACTTACTCTCTGATGTACTCACATCAGACATGTATGTATAGACATGTTTATGTATTAGACATTAAACATACATATCTGCAGATTATGTTTGTATATGTACTTTGCATAGTAAGAATGTAACTCTAATACGAAGATAAGCCAAGATAATTCATATCTCTGAAAATAAGCCAATGGTCTGAGGACCTTATTCCCTCTTACATGAAAAACTACATCTGTTGCTTCTTTTGGGAAAAACACCTAGACTGCAGACATGCACTCTGTGATCTTCATTAGTCTGTTAGTGATGAAGGAGGTCATCATTTCATACCAGGTGTGAAGGAGAGACACCCACTGGCCAGGCTGGGGAGGGGACTGGGACCTTCCCCAGCCCAGTATGAAGCGCCAATCAACCATGAGATGGGCTGTTCTCCTGCCGAAGCTCTGTCTTCAGCTCTGGTTCACTGAAGGCAGGGCTTGGTTATACAAGGTGTTTTTCTTCTTTCAGTGATACGCTCTAAGGTGAGCTGTTTGGAAAGCTTCACTTTGTATTCCTGAGCATGCGTGCGCAGTGGGGGTGCTGTGTGCGAGGCACCAGCGTCCTCTCAATCTATCTGCAGAGTCCCTGAGTCACTGGGAAATTGAATTCATGTTCAGTGGCTGTGAGGCTGAAGCACGAGGCTGCAATCTGCTCTGCCTACTACCGCCCGGGCATCTGTGGGCCTCTGCTGATGTGCCATAGCCATGAGTCTGTGTGGGGCCTGTGGGTTTGTATGGCTCACTTTGGGGGAGATGCCAGACATGAGGGACTGGAACTGTGGGCAGAACTTTGTGCAGAAGGACAGTAGGATGCCTCCCTTATATGGTCTCTTCCATTTGTAAATTGTGAAAGGGATGAAGAAGGAAGACTTTGATCCATCAAATTTATGGATTCAATAAATGTTGCCATTTCAGACAGCAGGGATCCCTGGGGATAATTTTTCCATGTATGCTTAGATAGCAGAGAGGGAGAGACAAATGCTAAATATTCTGCTGTGTTTATGAAATGTCAAATGTGCTTTCCGGGGTAATTACATGAATATTGAATAGCCTTGCTGAAATTTACAACCTTGCAACTGAATGTTTGGGGTTGCTTTTGCCAGCAGCCTCCCTGTCGACAGGACAGCAGCCCTGGCACAAAGGACCCAAGTGGAATGGAGTCCAGCCTGGCCCTGCCCAGCCTGACATTGCCATTGCAGCTGGATGACTTGGCTTGACTCACAATTACTGACCACATAAGGAGCCCATGTCAGGTCCAGTGGGTATCTTTAGCATAAAGAGGGGACTGAGTTGACATTAAATATCCCACAATTCTCCAAAAAAAAAATATTTTGCAGCAGTTATCCCGGATTTGGCAGAATAGCTTATAACAGATCAGAACCCAGGGCTATTCTCTTGGGAAGATGAATCATTCTTGTGCTGGTTTCTCCAAAATCTTGGCATCTCTTTTGAGAAGAATATTCCAGATTCTAGCATGCAATCAAGCTCCCCATTAACTTAGGCAAAATCGCATGCCCTTTCCCACTTTAGATCTAGGGTAGCATTAAAACATGGGGTTGGGGGTTGCATTGTTCTCCTTTTTGTAAATTTTCAGTTAATCACTTCAGTAACTGTCATGGGGGCATTCTCGGGTCCTCTTTCTCTGTAGCCAACAATAACCTTTGTATTGTGAATATGACTAATCTCAGATCAAACTGTTAAAGCCCCTCACTTGTTTTGCTACTTTCTTTTTACACCCCCCCCCCCCAGGATGATTTGAATGACATCTTATTTGTTTCCTTGCTTATAGTTTATCCTTCACATTGTGTTCAGAGTCTTTTTCTTTTTTTTTTTTTTTAAGATTTATTTATTTATGCATACAAGAGCTGGGGTACAGGCCAGAGGCATTGGGGGTGTGTGAGAGGATTCACCAGAGACAGAGTGGGGAACAGAACAGGCAGACTGACTGAAATACACTGCTGAGGGGAGCAGCGGGTGAGACATGAGAAGTCTGCTGCTCCATGTGGGTGGCTCCCTGGCCGGTCAGGGATCAAACTAGTGCTGCAGAGGCTGTGAATTGCTTCACAGTGCCATGCTTAACCCTTTGCACCATCAGGGAGGCCCCAGAGTCTTTTTCTTTAAGATGTCATAACTGTACTTTACACATGTATCACCCACTCTTTCTCCTATAGCCCCATGCTATAGATCCTCTTTGCCACTCCCTACTTCTTCGGCTTCCATACTCTTCAAATCTCTGTACCTTTGTGTATGCTGCCACTACTGACCAAAGGCCTTTCTTCCTTTTCTTTACCCAAAACATCTCTACTTAGCTGATAAAGTCTAGTGCAAATGATAAAGGTGGCTGATCTCAGAAAACTGGTACTCACATATGAATTCATTTCCTCACAGCTCACCAGATAAGGACAAACTCAAGAGTCACAGGAGCTTTTCAGTTATTATGCAAACCTACCAGGAGTTTTGGGAAAAGGGAATAGATAAGAGAGATGGTCTTAAAGAGTATGATTGAATGATGTGTGGAAGAGGAAAGACTGTCCCAAGAGGGGATGGAATGAATCTAGTACTTCTCGTATTGTAATAGGTGAGCCATGGGCTCATCACTCAGCGCAGGGTGATGTGGAGACCAGGGTGGGGTGAAATGAGAATTCTGGAGACAGGACACCTGCAATATAGGGCATGGGCCATTCAAGAACACCAGAGGTGAATTGGAAGGAAAAAGTGACACCAACTGAACTGTCTAGTGTCACAACTTTTAGACTGAGGCAACTTGAAATCTACCTTTGCTTTTAGTGGGTAACCTGTTCTAGCAGTCAGTTACAAGGATCACAGCTCCTAGCTGTAACTGTTGTCACCTCTCAGGACGAGAGTGGTGGAAGTGGCTCAGAGTGAGGGCAAGATTATTCAATGTCCATGTGAAACAATGAGAAATCTAGAGGGGCTACACCAGAAGTAATGTGCAGCCCCGATCCAAAGGCAGTCTCCTATTTATTAGCATTGAGTTCAAAGGTGGGACAAGCACATAGGGAGTGTACATGCATGGGGGATGGGATTAAGGATGTAAGCTAGGGTGGAATGACCAGAGCATATTGCCTGGGGGGCTCCATTACCTGCCAGTCTAAGCATATTATCTCTTTTCTAATGTCTGCCTGCTGGTACCAGTAAATACTGGTTTCCCAAAATGTTCCTCATATCAGGACTTTTTCCCTTGGTGAGAAGTCCCCTGCATGACCCTTCACCTAGCTGACAAGCAGGAACTCTGGTTACCAAGCAATATTCCCAAGAATAAGGAAGGCTGGGGATTCCACCACGGTCACCACTGTTGTGATAATTATAGGACCCCTCAGTAGTTACATTCTTCCCGCTGATCCCATTGCACTTCTTCCAGGCTGAGGGAGCTCTAGAGAGATGCAGTGAAACTCTGTTAATCCCTATGCAAAAGCTCTGAGCACCTGGCACATATCCACCTGGATTAGGCAGTGCCATTGCCCTGTATCAGTCTTTATTTGCCCATCCATCAAAGAATGCCACTCTGGTCATTGAGGCTTCTCATCTTAGATGGCTTTTGCCTACACCTCTCCTATAGATTTCAGATAATGCTGAGAATTTTTTCCACCCTGTCATCTACTGACATTCAATTCAGTGGAGTTCTTCGTGATACCAAGAAAGTAGAGAACCCTACCTAACTGGGGGGTTGGGGGGAGGCACCATTCTTTTAGCTATGTGCTATATTTCAAAAATGTCTAAAACCTTCAAGTTGGCAAATGAGACCTAACAGATAGGTTCTTATAGTGAAACGTTTTTAAGTCCACATAAGGTGAAGATTGAGTCTGTGCTCGTGCTCTGCCTTGAACTTCCCATCAGACAAAAAACCTTACTGTCACCCCCACCCCCTGATTCTATGAATCCTCCATTTTCTCTTCTCTTTCTGTATTCCTTTTCCTTGCAGCCCTCCCTGACTTGTGATTCTGCCTCTCAATGCTCAAACTCACCATCTTGTATTGTGATTGTAATTCTTTCCAGTTTTCAGGTCCTAGTATAGCTTATCTAAATTTCAGAGCCTTAGGGGTTATTCCCTGAGTAGTTTCAGTTGGTGGCAGGCGGGGTGAATGATCTTTTGTCTCAGTTCTGTTAACTCCAAATGAGTCGTGGACAGGCAAATTTGTGGTGGTCAGGGGGATTTCATACCTGGGTTATGACTTCAAATACTATTTTTATGAGAATAAATTTCCTTCTGAAGACCGCCTAGCCTCATCTTTGTTCTTAACTCTTTAGAGGCGATAACACTGTTCTTATGATCCTGAGAACACAGTCTCCCCTGCCTTAATCTGTTTCATTTTAAGAATGTTTCTTGCATTAAGAGACAGCGAATGTATAATGCTCAAACTGTTTCTGTCAAATTATTGGCGAAGGAAAGGGAACAACTATGATTTCCAAATCCAAATCCTTCCCAGGGTTCTGTTTTTCTAGAGCCGTGGATGGTGGACTAGACTTTCTCTTTGTAAATTAGTCATTAACCTTAAAGTTATTGGTTGGACTTTTTGTACTTTTCAAGCTTTATATTAGCAGGCAGATTGAAAGTCAAGGTCCTTTTCCTATGCAGTGGTGGATTCCTGCATGCATGGCTCTGTGTGGATGCAATGAATCTAGATCATGCTCTTTGAAATGCATGGACTGTGAACAATGGGCTGAGACCAAAGAAAACCAGAGAAATATTTGTGTCCAGCAGCTGAGATTTATGCTGAGGGTTGTGGAGGGTGGCTGAGCTTCCAGATGGCAGCCCAGACCGCTATATACCTCATAACTCTAGTACTCTGCACAATAAACTTTCTGGCAAGAATTAGAGATGAACAAATGGATCAGCTGATTAAAGTCCAAAGTCCTGCTTACCTTATCCAAGGTTGGTTGTGTTTAGGAAGAGTGTGGTAACCAGGGTAGTTAAAAAATTCATGATCTTTAATAAAAAATATTTCACTATTTTATTAGCCAATATAATTTGATCTGTGAACCAGTCCACTAGGAATCTCATTTCCAGAGATTGAACTTTTCCAAGAATATCTATGGGGAACAACTGACCTCAAGGTACATTTGAAGAGCACTCCTCAACATTTGATGTATTGTACTCAGAACATCTTGCTAAAATGCACATTATGTTCTAGTGGGGCTGAGAAGAGGTATGAGATTTGGTAATTTTGTTAAGTTCTTAGGTTTTGGTGATGCTGAAATTGCTGGTCCCTGGACCATACTATGTGTAGCTTGCTCAAGGGTTCTCAACAGGGGTTAGAGGCAGGAAGAAATTTACCTCCCCTTCTTGAGGATATCTGCTAACATCTAAGGGTTTTTTTTTTTTTTAAAGATTTATTTATTTATTTATACAAGCACTGGGTACAGTCAGAAGTGCAGGAGGGTGAGAGAATTCACCAGAGCCAGAGCAGAAAGCAGAGCAGGCAGAAGGACCGAAGTACACTGCTGAGGGGAGCAGCAGACGGCAGGAGAGGTCTGCGCTCCAGGCAGGACCCTCCTCCAGTGGCCGGGGAGCAGCCAGGGATCGAACCGGCACTGCAGAGGCTGCGGGCAGCTTCACAACCCAGCGCTCAACCGCTGCGCCACCAGGGAGGCCCAACCTCTAAGGGGTTTTTGATTGTCAGATCTAGGGGGATGCTAGTGTCATACAGTGGAAGAGGCTAGGGATACTGCTAAAGATTGTACAAAGTACAGGACACTCACCACAGAAAGTATTATCTGGACCAAAATGTGAATAGTGCTGAGGTTGGGAAATTCTGCTATCTAGGAAAGAACACAGATTTGCAGTCTGACTGACCTGGGGTCAATCCATGATCACTCCACTTAGCTGCTGTAACCCTTACAATACTTTCTGAATCTCAATTCTTTTGAGAACTACATAACTAGGATCAGCAGAATGCAGTAAATGTTCAATAATACTTGATACCAATGAAAAGAAGGTCAAAGAACTGTCTTCTTTGGAGATCTATAGAAAAGCAATTATCATTATTGAGTACCTGTTATTGTTTACCTAGATAAATATTTCGAATATCTCAGAGATATTTCATATTCTACAGTCAAAGCCAGGGGCATAGGCTATTTCTTGACAGTCTCTTGCAGTATTAGATTTCTAAGAAAAATCCGGTGCTTCAATCCCTAATGTTAGGCAGATATTGACAACAGCTTTTCTCAGGAAGTATTAGATTATAATGGACCCTTGATGGAGAGAGTTGGGTGTGGTATCTTTGACCATGACAAAAACAGTCGCATTTTCATCATGCGAAAGGCACGCAGCTTTGATTTGCAAAGGCATGAGCACAGCAGAGTCCCACTGCTGCCCTAGGTTTGCTCTCAGAACATGGGCAAAACTATTCCAGTAGGGAGGTCCCAGCAGGGGTGGAGGAGAAGAAAGAGTCTGATGTTGAAGTTTGTGCCATTCGGGAAACACCTGAGGCTTATGCCTTCCCATATGTCTTACAGAGTTTTCATTGTCTGTCATACCTGTTCTACAACTCCTCCGTGCAACACATAAACTGATGAGCAAGACACACATAGCTTCCTCACTCAACACACACAAACACACACACACACAGAGTGTTCCACCTATGTCTCCACAGATGAATCTTTTTCTGACTATCTGTAAAAGAAAAACATCCAGATGGCATAGTTGGAAAAAATTTCTGTGTTTTAGGGAATCTACAAAACTCTTA
>NW_023604895.1:31115-60100 GCF_014898055.3 Talpa occidentalis
CTATCTGTTAGGTCTCATTTGCCAACTTGAAGGTTTTAGACATTTTTGAAATATAGCACATAGCTAAAAGAATGGTGCCTCCCCCAACCCCCCAGTTAGGTAGGGTTCTCTACTTTCTTGGTATCACGAAGAACTCCACTGAATTGAATGTCAGTAGATGGGTGGAAAAAATTCTCAGCATTATCTGAAATCTATAGGAGAGGTGTAGGCAAAAGCCATCTAAGATGAGAAGCCTCAATGACCAGAGTGGCATTCTTTGATGGATGGGCAAATAAAGACTGATACAGGGCAATGGCACTGCCTAATCCAGGTGGATATGTGCCAGGTGCTCAGAGCTTTTGCATAGGGATTAACAGAGTTTCACTGCATCTCTCTAGAGCTCCCTCAGCCTGGAAGAAGTGCAATGGATCAGCGGGAAGAATGTAACTACTGAGGGGTCCTATAATTATCACAACAGTGGTGACCGTGGTGGAATCCCCAGCCTTCCTTATTCTTGGGAATATTGCTTGGTAACCAGAGTTCCTGCTTGTCAGCTAGGTGAAGGGTCATGCAGGGGACTTCTCACCAAGGGAAAAAGTCCTGATATGAGGAACATTTTGGGAAACCAGTATTTACTGGTACCAGCAGGCAGACATTAGAAAAGAGATAATATGCTTAGACTGGCAGGTAATGGAGCCCCCCAGGCAATATGCTCTGGTCATTCCACCCTAGCTTACATCCTTAATCCCATCCCCCATGCATGTACACTCCCTATGTGCTTGTCCCACCTTTGAACTCAATGCTAATAAATAGGAGACTGCCTTTGGATCGGGGCTGCACATTACTTCTGGTGTAGCCCCTCTAGATTTCTCATTGTTTCACATGGACATTGAATAATCTTGCCCTCACTCTGAGCCACTTCCACCACTCTCGTCCTGAGAGGTGACAACAGTTACAGCTAGGAGCTGTGATCCTTGTAACTGACTGCTAGAACAGGTTACCCACTAAAAGCAAAGGTAGATTTCAAGTTGCCTCAGTCTAAAAGTTGTGACACTAGACAGTTCAGTTGGTGTCACTTTTTCCTTCCAATTCACCTCTGGTGTTCTTGAATGGCCCATGCCCTATATTGCAGGTGTCCTGTCTCCAGAATTCTCATTTCACCCCACCCTGGTCTCCACATCACCCTGCGCTGAGTGATGAGCCCATGGCTCACCTATTACAATACGAGAAGTACTAGATTCATTCCATCCCCTCTTGGGACAGTCTTTCCTCTTCCACACATCATTCAATCATACTCTTTAAGACCATCTCTCTTATCTATTCCCTTTCCCAAAACTCCTGGTAGGTTTGCATAATAACTGAAAAGCTCCTGTGACTCTTGAGTTTGTCCTTATCTGGTGAGCTGTGAGGAAATGAATTCATATGTGAGTACCAGTTTTCTGAGATCAGCCACCTTTATCATTTGCACTAGACTTTATCAGCTAAGTAGAGATGTTTTGGTAAAGAAAAGGAAGAAAGGCCTTTGGTCAGTAGTGGCAGCATACACAAAGGTACAGAGATTTGAAGAGTATGGAAGCCGAAGAAGTAGGGAGTGGCAAAGAGGATCTATAGCATGGGGCTATAGGAGAAAGAGTGGGTGATACATGTGTAAAGTACAGTTATGACATCTTAAAGAAAAAAGACTCTGGGGCCTCCCTGATGGTGCAAAGGGTTAAGCATGGCACTGTGAAGCAATTCACAGCCTCTGCAGCACTAGTTTGATCCCTGACCGGCCAGGGAGCCACCCACATGGAGCAGCAGACTTCTCATGTCTCACCCACTGCTCCCCTCAGCAGTGTATTTCAGTCAGTCTGCCTGTTCTGTTCCCCACTCTGTCTCTGGTGAATCCTCTCACACACCCCCAATGCCTCTGGCCTGTACCCCAGCTCTGTATGCATAAATAAATAAATCTTAAAAAAAAAAAAAGAAAAAGACTCTGAACACAATGTGAAGGATAAACTATAAGCAAGGAAACAAATAAGATGTCATTCAAATCATCCTGGGGGGGGGGGTGTAAAAGAAAGTAGCAAAACAAGTGAGGGGCTTTAACAGTTTGATCTGAGATTAGTCATATTCACAATACAAAGGTTATTGTTGGCTACAGAGAAAGAGGACCCGAGAATGCCCCCATGACAGTTACTGAAGTGATTAACTGAAAATTTACAAAAAGGAGAACAATGCAACCCCCAACCCCATGTTTTAATGCTACCCTAGATCTAAAGGGGAAAGGGCATGCGATTTTGCCTAAGTTAATGGGGAGCTTGATTGCATGCTAGAATCTGGAATATTCTTCTCAAAAGAGATGCCAAGATTTTGGAGAAACCAGCACAAGAATGATTCATCTTCCCAAGAGAATAGCCCTGGGTTCTGATCTGTTATAAGCTATTCTGCCAAATCCGGGATAACTGCTGCAAAATATTTTTTTTTTGGAGAATTGTGGGATATTTAATGTCAACTCAGTCCCCTCTTTATGCTAAAGATACCCACTGGACCTGACATGGGCTCCTTATGTGGTCAGTAATTGTGAGTCAAGCCAAGTCATCCAGCTGCAATGGCAATGTCAGGCTGGGCAGGGCCAGGCTGGACTCCATTCCACTTGGGTCCTTTGTGCCAGGGCTGCTGTCCTGTCGACAGGGAGGCTGCTGGCAAAAGCAACCCCAAACATTCAGTTGCAAGGTTGTAAATTTCAGCAAGGCTATTCAATATTCATGTAATTACCCCGGAAAGCACATTTGACATTTCATAAACACAGCAGAATATTTAGCATTTGTCTCTCCCTCTCTGCTATCTAAGCATACATGGAAAAATTATCCCCAGGGATCCCTGCTGTCTGAAATGGCAACATTTATTGAATCCATAAATTTGATGGATCAAAGTCTTCCTTCTTCATCCTTTCACAATTTACAAATGGAAGAGACCATATAAGGGAGGCATCCTACTGTCCTTCTGCACAAAGTTCTGCCCACAGTTCCAGTCCCTCATGTCTGGCATCTCCCCCAAAGTGAGCCATACAAACCCACAGGCCCCACACAGACTCATGGCTATGGCACATCAGCAGAGGCCCACAGATGCCCGGGCGGTAGTAGGCAGAGCAGATTGCAGCCTCGTGCTTCAGCCTCACAGCCACTGAACATGAATTCAATTTCCCAGTGACTCAGGGACTCTGCAGATAGATTGAGAGGACGCTGGTGCCTCGCACACAGCACCCCCACTGCGCACGCATGCTCAGGAATACAAAGTGAAGCTTTCCAAACAGCTCACCTTAGAGCGTATCACTGAAAGAAGAAAAACACCTTGTATAACCAAGCCCTGCCTTCAGTGAACCAGAGCTGAAGACAGAGCTTCGGCAGGAGAACAGCCCATCTCATGGTTGATTGGCGCTTCATACTGGGCTGGGGAAGGTCCCAGTCCCCTCCCCAGCCTGGCCAGTGGGTGTCTCTCCTTCACACCTGGTATGAAATGATGACCTCCTTCATCACTAACAGACTAATGAAGATCACAGAGTGCATGTCTGCAGTCTAGGTGTTTTTCCCCAAAAGAAGCAACAGATGTAGTTTTTCATGTAAGAGGGAATAAGGTCCTCAGACCATTGGCTTATTTTCAGAGATATGAATTATCTTGGCTTATCTTCGTATTAGAGTTACATTCTTACTATGCAAAGTACATATACAAACATAATCTGCAGATATGTATGTTTAATGTCTAATACATAAACATGTCTATACATACATGTCTGATGTGAGTACATCAGAGAGTAAGTTTACATATGCTTATATATATATATATATATATATATATACACATTTAAATACATATACACACATATGTATATGAATGGTTGTAAATGCTAATACTATCCATGGACTGTATGAACTCATTATGTGTATTGGTATTTATGGTTGTACATGCAAAGACTTGTGTAGAGGAATATGTGAAGGCATGTCCACGAATGAGGGTATGTATATGAATCTATATAAAAGTGATTTAAAATAGTTAAAATTTAGTTTAAATATGTAGATGACTGAATATGTGGCAGGTACTAAGTTTTTACAGATAGCATTTCATCTTATCTCACTTCACCATTGAAAGTCTATAATTACTTTCATTTTATTGGTGCAGAAAGTGAGAATCAGAGATAGAAAGATTTATCCAGAATCACATAGGCAGCAAGAGGCAAAGTTGAGATAGTTGAGATGAAACTTTGTGTGTGTGCGTGCGTGTGTGTGTGTGTGTGTGTGTGTGTGTTTAAGATATAGGAATACAAATATGTATCCATATGTTCTCGTACCACCCACCTAGTTGTGGGCTTAGAAAATAAAAGGCTTTGGGAAACTTGAAATATCAGTGATTTTATATCCATGCATGTTGTGTAGGGATGTGTGTGTGTGCGCGCATGCGTGCGCGCATGTGTAAGTATATAAGTATATGAGAGAGGCCCATGGTATTGCCCTGCATGCCGCAGTAGACTGTGCCACCTCCTCTAATCCAGTTAATTTTCTACAAGGCTTCCTTCGCCAAGCAATCCCTTCACAGGATGGTCTTTCTGTGAACTCTTGGCTTTTTAAAGTACTGTTGCTGCAATAGCAAAATCAATGACCAGCTCCCTCACAAGTCTACCCAGCTCCTCTAGCACATTCCAGGGACCTGCACAGTCAGGGGTTAGGAAGGCCTGCATGCTAATGAATGAGCTGGCAACAGAGCAGGCCCACCGCATCCTCCTATTCTTGAAGAAAGGGGCAATTTCAGATTATACTGTGTCCCACCCTGAAGTAGTATGAGGCTCTGAGGGAGTCACTAATCATAATATGGTGACCAACATGTCTCCTACCCAAAATGGCTGAGAGGAGAAAGTAAAATGAAAAGAAAGTGTCTGGCCTAAGGTTACACAGGCACTCTGAAAACCAGTGTCCTCTCTCTGCTGAGGAGACACTATAAATTTTAGCAATGCTACCCACAGACACAGAGCACATTTGTATTAATCTTATTTCTTTGAAACTAGCTTATTTTGTATGTGAGAGACTATTTCCACATGACCTGCCTCCATTCCCAAGTACAGATGGTTGGAAGGAAGAAAATCATCTGACCCAGGAGCCAATCTACAGTGACAAATCAGGAGATTCAGGCTCCTGGAAATCTGAACTGAGATGGAGATGCGGCGGCCTCTGTGGAGCATTTGACTGGAAAACCGATTTCTTGCCTGTCTAGAACAGGGCTATGTGCCCTGGCACACTGAGTTAGGGGAAACTGTCTGCAAAGGAGACAAAAATGCAGCTGGCAGAAACAGAGTCAAGAGACCAGATGGCCCTAGAGATCAGGCAGTGACCTTGAGTCTGGAATTTCCAGTTCTGTATTTTTCCCTTCCAAGCCAGATTCCACAATTTGCCTTGGGTTCCTTGAGGCAATTACTATATCCTTCTGAAAGAACCTCCCTGTTGTCCATGATATTTTGCAAGGGCTTCTGTTCCTTGCTATTCAGCAATGCTTGAGGAAAACACTTAACCATTTCTGAGTTCCTGTGGGTTCTAGAACATTCCTAGCATTCTCTTCTGCTACTAGTGAAAGCATACTGCGTCTGGGACCCTCCTGTTCCAGTACACTCTAATTTATGGACTTAGTAAACAAAAAGCTGTAGAGAAACTTTAAAAGTCTGGGATAATACCACTGAGGGAGAAAATGAGCATGAAAATTTACAATACAATTAAGGATTCCAAATTTTAAATAATGTCATTATCATACATCCTCATTTCTCCTGAAGTTCTGATTAATACATGCTGGTTTAAAAAGATGTTCTGAGTGCATATATCATGGGTGATACATGACAAAAATGTGCAGTTAAGAGTGATACAAAGTAAAAATCAAAATCAACAAGCAACTATAAACCAGAGACACACTACGGAGGGGAGGGGCAGAGAGAGGAGGGATTAGGGTCAAAATAAGGGGGGGTGCAATTGCATGAGGAATATAACCAAAACGAAAATGCATACATTGTGCAAAAATGAAAAATGATGTAAGAATTATATAAAATATTAAAAAAATGTATACCATCACAAATTTTAAAAAAAGAGCTATAGCAGGTTCTTTGTTCTTCTGTTGGAAAGGTTAATACTTCCCCTGTTTTTGAGACCTCCTGGGGCTTATGTGTTTATGTAACCTCATTTTTCTTTTTTTTTTTTTTTAAGATTTATTTATTTATGCATACAAGAACCGGGGTACAGGCCAGAGGTATGGGGGTGAGAGGATTCACCAGAGACAGAGTGGGGAACAGAACAAGGCAGACTGACTGAAAACACTGCTGAGGGGAGCAGCAGGCGTGACAGGAGAGGTCTGCTGCACCACGTGGGTTGCTCCCTGGCTGGCCAGGAATCTAACTAGTGCTGTAGAGGCTGCGGACAGCTTCACAGGTTGTGTCTTAATTCCATGCACCACCAGGGAGGTCCCTGTAACCTCATTTTTGTTCTGTACCTTTTTGATATGTCACTTCCCTCAGTAATTTACTTGTCTCTCTGCCCTAGACTGACCAGACTTGGAACCCAGCCCCTGCCCCTGGGTTTCTCACTAACACCATGGATGCAGGTTGTTGGTTGCATGAGACAAGGCTTGAGAACATTGTACAGTAACCTCCTAAGAGCCAGTGACAGACAGCACCTCCTCCTCTCAGTAGCCTTTGTGGCTCCCTGCCACCCCTCAGCTCTTTCCCTGGCAGCAATGCCTCCCCTGTGCACCCCTTCCCCTCAGCATCTCTCCAGCTCTGCTCCACCCTGACTCTCCTCTTTCTGTTCTTCTCTTCTGCTACAGCCCTTCTAGGGCAGCGTTTGTAATTCTTCTACCACATAGCGATCTTCCCTTGAAATATTCCAACCCCAAAAGAGAACCCCCACAGGGCTTCAATCATATTCCAAAAAGTTCATGAAGACATGTTTAAACAAGCACAATTCATTCCCTGAGTGGAATTTTTGTCTCCCAGCTTCCAAAATAATGTTAACTCCCTCCCTCTTACACAAGCAGTTGAAGAGGAAAAAGTCCTCTGCAAGAGTTAGGAGACCTCCTTCTGCCCCTTGTCTCCTTTGCAGCTCCATCCCCTGGCACCTCCATCCTAACAGCCTCCCTGCCTGATGGGGAACTTCTCCACACTCTGTGCAACGAAATACAGGTCTTGGATTGTCCCATGTCTTCCCACAGGTTTCTCCCTCTGCCTGGAATGCCTGACCTTTTCAACTGTCAAATTTCCCCTCATCCTTTTAAACTCAACTCAAATATCACCTTCCTTGAGATTTCTACCTCAATTCCCTGGACTGAGAGGAAAGTGGAAGCTTCCCCTTGCCACCACCCTGAGCCCCTCCCTCAGATCTGTTTTCAGCTCCATAATTTCCCTTTTATCACCTGCAAGAGTCTTTCACAGAGGAGCCACTTCTCGCCTATCCATGTATCTTTGCCTGTTTTGCAGCTGGCAAGTAATCGCTGCTCTGAAAGTGTCATTTAGATGGAAATATAAATGGAGAACAGATGATAAGGACAGTGCTTAGTGTATGCAGGGCAGTATTCTGAGCATCCTATATATGCTAACTTGTTCACTACGTGTGTGTGCTTCCTTGCCACGATGCTAGAAATATTATTCATTATTTTACAAATGAGCAGCCTGGGACTCATCAATGTTAAAGAATGTATACAAGACGATGCAAATTGTCTGTACTAGGAACTGAAATCTGATGCTCCTAATAATTATGTTGAACTCTAAGACATGAAAACTTTGTTTGAGGGGGCAGGTGGGAGGCTGATAGAGGAGTTCTTTATGCACCATGATTTCAGGTTCACTCCATCCTGCAGCAGACATTTATTTGGGGCTGTCTTGATACAGGGTTAGAATCAAAAGATGCATCAGCAAGGCGCTCCACCGCAATTGGGACTCAGGCGATCTGGAGTCAAGCAGCCTTAGTGGAATTCCAAATCTATCTTTCAACTGGGGTAGGAAGTATCTATTACATATACTCAGGACACCATAAGGACAGTCATTTTTAATCTCCCTGCTGTGTAATATAATGTGAGAGAAAGACACAACAATAATTTCATCAGACCTGATAAATGCTGCATGTCCTTCAGGCTCATGGGAGGCTACTAGTTGCTACAGGGACTTGGGGTACACTTTGACCATCCAGACCTAGTGCTTTTGCTGTAGCCAAGGAACTGAAGTCCCAATAAAGACCCATATAAAAGGGCATCTGACCCTGTTGGACTGTTCAGGTTGGGGAAATGCTGACTCCACCTAACACATTGAATTATATTCTATTAGCCAAAAGAAGTATCTGTCTCTTTTCTAAAATCAAACACTAAAGCCCTCAAAATGATTTCAGTTTCGTAAGCTAATATGGACATGAGGACAATGTGATGCAAGTATAAGGATGATTTATTTGAGTCCCTAGAAGCAAAGGTTTACTGTTCTCCTTTGTTATTAGAATCATCAATAAAGACCCAGAAAAATGGACATCTGGCCCTATTGGACTTGTCAGGTTGGGGAAATGCTGACTCCACCTAACAGAGTAGTCTGTGTAGGTCTCCTCTTATGAGCACATGGGGGGACATGAGTGTGAACAGGAGAGTACTCGAACAGAGGGAATGCTACTCGAGGGAAAGCTGAGAATTCTTTCTTGAGCTTTTTCTAACATTGACTGTATCAGTTAACAAACATATCAAAAATAATAATTTAAACAACTATGGTGTTTTACTTGTCAGGAATGAACAGAGTGGTTGGCTGGTCTCAGCAAGGCTTCAGGCATCTGTGGTCAGCTGGCCAGTCAGCTGGGGCTTGCCAGTCTGCGATGGCCTCTGCTGGGATGACTGTGTTCTGTCCCATGTGGTTTTGCATTTTTTCCAGTACGCTAGCCCAGACTTGTTCTCATGGGCCTATAAGAGTTTGAAAGAAGAAATGGAAATTTGCAAGACCTCCTGACACTGAGATCTGATCCACATCACTTTTGTCACTTTCTTGGGGTTAAAACAAGTCCCAGATTCCAACGTGGGAAAGTGTCTTCTCCTGTTGGGGTAACACATTTCTGTCCATCTGTTATACTGTTCAGTAGTGATTGTGTTGAGCAAGTTAACTATCACTTGCTGAACATTTAAGACCCCTTTAACTCGTTATTATTATCCCCATTTTTGTGATAAGGAGACTGAGACTTAGAGAAGTAAAGTAATATGGCTAAATCCACAGAGTTAGAAATTAAGTTTGCTAAAGTTTGAAGCAAGATTTACTTGACTCTAAAGCCTGTGCTTTTTCTGTTTCACAAAATGGACCTGCCTGGACTCTACACTCTGAAATATTGATGTGAAGAAGTGACTATGCTTGGCTCTGGGTATTCATGAGGGCTGTGTGATTAGGAGGGAGGATGAGTCAGGTTCTGGGCATTACATAGTGTCCAAGTGAACACACTAGAACAGTGGATAAAAAAAATGGTCTCACATTTAGAAACCCCTGATATAACCAGCTATAAATCTCTTTATCTGCAAGGTGATGATAGTTGATATTTCTGTCACAAGACTGCGAAGAATAAATATGCTCTGGACAGTCTGGTTCAGGTGGAGGCCCCACCAGTGGCTGAGAATCTAACCTCAGGCAGGTTAGACTGTGGCCCTGTGCCTCTGTTTTTTCAACTGTAGATTGGATATAATGAGAATCCTTGTCTCATGGGGTTGTTGTGAAGATTAAATGAATTAACTTCTCCAGAGCATTTAGATACTTGACACCAAGTAAGTATGATATAAAATCAATATGAAAATGTGCATGCATTCTTATGGTGACACAGAGTTAGAAAGGGTCATACGATACAGCGTGCTCAGCCCTACAGCACCTGGTGAAGGCCCAGGCACAGAGTGGGCACTTAATGTTTGTACCTTTAGGTTCTGTACAGATTGGAGAGGCTGACAATCAAATCAGATCTAGACACAGATCCTAGCCTCCTAGTTAGAAAGTCAGTGCTTCTACCCAATTCAGTGTAGTCACTGACATAGTGATGGAAGTGGGTTTCAGAGTTATTCAATATGGATGTGTAGATGCTTTACCCCTCAGAAGAATATAATTTCACGGCCCATGAAGGTACATAGCTCAGGGGCTGTTCAAGTGTAGTTGTTGAAAATGAGAGAGAAAAAGGATTATGAAGGAGAAAAGCAATCATTTCACACTCATAAATAAACACAGATACAAACACATACACATTTCTAACTGTTATTATTCGAGGAATAAAAATGCAGTCAATTTTATGAATTGAATTGTCCCCCAAATTCATATGTTGAAGTTTAAACTCCATTACTTCAGAATGTGGCTGTATTAAGTTAAAACAAGGTAATATTGATGAGCCCTAAATCTCTATGACCAGCATCCTTGTCAGGAGAGGTGATTAAGACACAGACAAACTCAGAGGGAAGACTGCCTGTGGACACAGGGAGAAGACGGCATCTACAAACCAAGGAGAGAGGCCTCACTGGAAACCTACCTGCTGACACCTTGGACTTCTGGCCTCCAGAACTGTGAAAATTAATTTATTTTGTTTAAGCTCCTCCCTTGTTGTTTTTACGGTAGCCTCCTTAGCAAATTAATACAATCAGGTAATTGGCCATTAATTTCATATCAAATTTAAGCAGAGAATCTGGGACTCTTAGAGATTGCCAGCTTTTCTCAGGTTAGGAGAGCTGTGGGTCTTTGAAGAAAGGGGTTGAGGGTCTGGTCTACAGAACTGTGGGGAGAAGGCCAAGCTGAAGGAACATTCCATCCCTGAACCCTATGAACTTCTTCTGAAGCAACCTCTCTGTTCCTGCAGCGGAGCCCTTGTTTCTAAGCTCTTCCCTTGGTCTCTGCTCAGGATGGGCTGGATTTTTTCATGTTTTCACTGCTCCTCCCTAAGCAGCCTCCTGCTCTTTTCCCAGGAGACATGGCAGAAGAACTGGGAACAGATCTCTGGGGGTTACTCCTGAACCCTGCCCTTCCCCACTACTTCTGCCTGAATTAATGTCAAGATGGAACATTGTGAGCACATCTATAATACCTGCAGGTTCTATCAGGTCCCTTGGCTTTTAACTCACTTCTCATTAGCATGAACATGTTGACATTTTTAAGTTAATGACCCAGTTGCTTATAAGACAGGCGGGGTTTGAAATCAAACAGCCCATATGAGCTAGAAGCCAATGAAACGGCCATTATTCTGCTGCTCAGTAGAATCTGAGAAAACTAACTTGTCCTTTGGCACCAATACAACTATCTAGAACTCATGTCCTCCATCTCATTTGCACTTTGAAAAAATTTCCCCAAGTCTTCTCACTTCAGCAAGTATCTCATGGATTTTTAAAATGATGTGCATTGTGACCCAACTTGTTGCAGTGGCTGAAGGTGAGCTAGAGACTTTCAGAAATTGAAGATTATAAATAAATCACTCTATAAGGAATAGTTTGCCATGGGCAACAAAGAGGAATTGTGCTGAATTATTGCAAAGATAAAAATCAAATGCATATTTTCACCAATTACAATTAAAATTGTAAGCTTTGCAATCACATTGCAAGCAGCACATCAATTTTCTCATTTTTTTAAAGTTATAAGTGTGCGAAATATTGATCTTCTCCCACATCTCTCCCCACCCTCACCAGCCTCCTTCCTCTCTGAAAAGTAGATCTTGAATCAATGCAGCCACACCAATAGGAACTAACCACCCCAACTGAGTTCTGCAAAAGGCCAACTATCTGTATTTCTGAAACCCGCCTATTATTTGCTTTTGTAAATTAATTTTTCCATCATTAACATGTCTATATAACTCTGCAGTTACATTTTTATACTTCCAAGTGCTTCACTCACCCTTCACCAAACTTCCCTTGCCAGAGCCTTCCCTTTTCTCTCTTTACAATCCCTTTTCCCTCTGGTAACCAGCATAATTTCTCCAGTTCTAAGAAATGTTTTGTTGTGCTTTCTAGTATAAGTTTTTTCGTTGTTTATATACCACAGATAAGTGAAACCACCCTGTAACTTACTTAGCATAATGACCATTTGGGGACAAAATGATCTATCCATTTTGTCCCTGAACTCAATACTTCATCTTTTTAATATATGGGTAGTACTCCATCGAGTATTCTCAAATTCTACACAATGTCTTCAGCCAGTCATCTGTCATTGGGCACTTAGGTTGGTTCCATTATTTGAAAGTTGTGAATAGTGCTGCTGTGAACACAGGAGTGCATAAATCTTCACATCATTGTTTTTACATTCTTTGTATAAATACCCAGAAGTGATGTTCCTGGATCATATGGGATTTCCATTTTTATTTTTTAAAGATATCTCCATACTATTTTCCATAGAGGATGCATCAGATTGTATTCCCCAACAGTGGATAAGAGTTTCTTTTCTCTACATCCTTACCAACAATTGTTGTTTCCTTTCTTATTTATCTAGACCATTTTTACATGGATTAGATGATATATCCATGTGGTTTTGATTTCCCTTATAATAAACTGGTATTGAACAATTTTTTATGTGCCAGTAAGTCATCTGAATGTCTTCTTTGTAAAAGTGTCTATTTAGGTCTTTTGCCAATTTTTTAATTTTTTTTTTTTTTGGATTTTATTAGTACTTTATAATTTTGGAAATTAACCCCTTGCCAGATGTATGATATGCAAATATCTTCTCCCAATCTTTGAATTGTCTTTTTATTTTTGTGATGATTTCTTTCAAGGTACAAAAATCTTTTTAGTTTGATGTAGTCCAACTTGTTTCTTTTTGCTTGTTTCTCTTGCTTTTGGGTTGCTTGTGATTGCTGTCCAGTAGTGTATCCCCTGTGTTTTCTGTTAGGCATTTTATGGTTTCAGGTCTTATCTCCAAGTGTTTATCAATTTTGATTAATTTTTGTGCATAGAGTTAAATATGGATCTAGTTTTGACATTTTGCCACATTTTTTCATGTTTCCATTTATTAAAGATGTTTTTCTTTCTTCGTTGTATAATCATGGCTTCTTTGTCAAACTTTAACTTTGACAAAGACTGCATAGGTTTATTTCTGGGATCTCTATTCTCTTCCATTGACATGTTTTTCTGCTTTTGTTCCAATATTATACTGCTTTGGTTATTGTTGCTCTTTAGCATAGTTTGAAGTCAAGGGGGAATGTAATACCTCTGTTTTTCTTCTCTCTTAGGATGGTTAGTTTGTCTCTCTTAGTTTGTCCATTCGGGGTCTTATTCCTTCTTAATGCAGACAATATACTGAATTTTACATCATTGGAGCTTATATGTTTTCCTTTTTAAAGATTCTTTTATAAATAAAAAATACATAGCTGCTCTATTGCATTTTAAAGAGAAGAGTTATAAAAATAGAATTCTACCAAACATTCAGAGACGAATTAGTGCCTATCCTTCACAAACTCTTCCAAAAAATTGAGAAGGAAGGGACAATACCAAACACGTTCTATGAAGCCAATATTACACTAATACCAAAACCGAATAAGGACAACACAAAAAAGGAAAACTATAGGCCAATCTCCCTAATGAACACTGATGCAAAAATCCTCAATAAAATTTTAGCTATCAGAATCCAACAATGTATCCATAAGATAATTCACCACGACCAAGTTGGATTCATTCCAGGGGCACAAGGATGGTTTAACATCCGAAAATCAATCAACGTTATCCAACACATCAACAAAAAGAAATATAAAAACCATATGATAATATCAATAGATGCTGAGAAAGCTTTCGACAAAGTGCAACACCCATTCATGATAAAAGCCCTTGAAATTCTTGGGATACAAGGAACATACCTCAACATCATAAAGGCCATCTATGACAAGCCAACAGCCAGTATCATTCTCAATGGTGAAAAGCTGAAAGCAATTCCATTAAGATCTGGAACAAGACAAGGATGTCCACTCTCACCACTGCTTTTCAATATAATACTGGAAGTCCTAGCCAGAGCAATAAGACAAGAGAAAGACATCCAAGGAATCCAAATAGGAAAAGAAAAAGTCAAACTATCACTATTTGCAGATGATATGATAATATACATAGAGAACCCCAAAATCTCCACAGAAAAACTAATTCAACTCATCAATCAATTCAGTAAAGTGGCAGGATACAAAATCAACACGCAAAAGTCAGTAGCCTTCCTATACACAAACAATAAATCTGAAGAAGAAGAAATCAAAAAAACCACCCCTTTTATTATCGAAACAAAAAAAATCAAATATTTGGGAATAAATCTAACAAAAGAGGTAAAGGACCTATACAAAGAAAACTATAAAACACTGTTAAAAGAAATAGAAGAAGACACAAAGAAATGGAAAGACATCCCCTGCTCATGGATTGGAAGAATAAACATTATTAAAATGGCCATCCTACCAAAAGCAATATACAGATTCAATGCTATTCCAATCAAAATCTCAATGGCATTCTTCAAAGAAATAGAACAATTATTGATGAAATTCATATGGAATCACCAAAACCCCGAATAGCCAAAGCTCTACTGAAAAAAAAAGAAGGAAATGGAGGCATCACACTCCCAGACTTCAAACTATACTACAAAGCCATAATCATCAAAACTGCATGGTATTGGAACAAGAACAGACATACAGACCAATGGAATCGAATAGAAAATCCAGAAATAAACCCACAGATTTATGGTCAACTAATCTTTGACAAAGGAGCAAAGACTATGCATTGGAGCAAAGAAAGTTTGTTCAATAAATGGTGCTGGGAAAACTGGGTCGCTACATGCAAAAGAATGAAGCTTGACCACTACCTCACACCATACACAAAAATCAACTCAAAATGGATTAAAGAACTAGACATAAGACCTGAAACCATAAAATACATAGAAGGAAATATAGGCGAAACACTACGGGATTTGCACATCAAAGACATCTTTACAGACACATCACCCAAAGCAGTGATAGTGAAGAGAAAGATAAACAGCTGGGACTACATCAAATTAAAGAGCTTCTGCACAGCAAAAGAGACAATAACAAAAACAAAGAGAAACCCCACCAACTGGGAGAACATTTTTGCACCCAACACTAATGATAAAGGACTGATCACAAAAATCTGCAAAGAGCTGATGAGACTCAGCAACAACAAAGAAAATAATCCAGTCAAAAAATGGGCAGAAGAGCTAAAAAGAAACTTCTCTGAAGAGGAAATGCAAATGGCCAACAGGCATATGAAAAAATGTTCAACATCACTTGTAATCAGGGAAATGCAAATCAAAACTACCATGAGATACCATCTCACACCAGTGAGAATGGCACATATTAAAAAAACTAGCAACAACAAATGTTGGCGAGGATGTGGAGAAAAAGGAACTCTTGTGCACTGTTGGTGGGAGTGCAAACTGGTCCAACCACTATGGAGAGCTGTGTGGAGATTTCTGGACCTACTAAACATAGAGCTTCCATATGATCCAGCAATTCCACTCCTAGGTATTTACCCAAAGGACACAGAAACATCAATTCCAAAGAGCACCTGCACTCCTATGTTTATAGCAGCACTGTTTACAATAGCTAAGCTTTGGAAACAACCCAAATGCCCAAAAATAGATGACTGGATCAAGAAGATGTGGTACATATATACCATGGAATATTACTCAGCATTCAAAAAAGATAAACACATGCAATTTGCAGCAACATGGATGGCACTGGAAGGGATCATGCTCAGCGAAATAAGCCAAAAAGAAAAAGAAAATACCGGATGGTCTCACTCATAGCAGGAATCTAGAAAACTTAAATAAGGGACCAGGAAAATGAATATAAGAAAGTGAAAATCAAAATCAACAAAAAACTATGAACCAGAGACACTTTTTGGGGGTGGGGGCGGGAGGGGAAGGATTGGGGTCATAATGGGGCATTTGCAATTGTATGGGGGAATATAAAAATAAAATTTAATATTTAAAAAAAAAATAAAAATAAAAAATGTTGATACTGCAAATTTTCCACACTTTCTAATCCCACAGAACTGAGTTAACAACATTAGCAGTTGTGTCTGTGTGACTCTTTCCTTCCTCACCATTTTCTGACCAGATATAAAAATACATAATCATGTATAAACAATTTATATTTTTTACAAGAATGTGAGCACATTAAACACACAATTCTCCACGTTTATTTTCTTCACATATTTGTACCTAATTCTTCCCTTTTAAAATAGCATAAAATTTCATGGAAAGAATATTCTTTGAGTTATTCAATCCTTCCATTTCTGGTGGATATTTAAATATTTTAACTTTATGCTTTTATTGTTTTGGATACTGAAAACATTGCTGTGATAATCGGCCTTCGGCATCTATGTTTGTACCACCAATTTCCAGAAGGTCAAAATGTGTAGATATTTCTATTGCACTTAATATCCAAATATTGTTTTTATTAAAAAGTTACATCAATTTACAGATTCATAAACGTGTATATTTCCATAAATCTAAACTTCGGTTGTTATCCAGATAGACAGTAAGTCAAGATATGAGAATTTCTGCTATATGCAGAAAACTACCTAGTAATGCTATGTACAATTTGGATTTCCATCTATCAATACCCCTACATTTTTTTATCTTAATTTAGTCCTCCTTATATTCTTTCATGATGAAGAGATCTAACTACTACAGTATTTTGCTATATATTGCACTTTTATTATATAGTCTGAGTTTCCATCCAATAATTTTACAGTTATTTGTTTGTTACCCAGTTTTTCTGTTGGAATATTGGATTAAATATAAGTACCCTTAGAGTTTAGGGCTTTCTTGACAGCAGAATGCATTGGACATGTGTCCAAGTTTGTATGACTCCAATGTCCTGTACTCTGTATTTCTCATAAGAGAAGCATGGTAAACATGCAGGAAGGCAGGAAGGCAGGGAGGGAGGGATGCAGGGAGGAAAAAAAAGAGCAAGAAAGGAGGTCAAGTTGAAAAGAAGAAAAGATGCAAAGTGTTTCTAAATATCTAAAAAAGGAATGATTTCTTTCTGTATTATCCATAATAGTGATGTTAGTGATGTTAGTCCCTGAGTCATAGCTTTCATATTTGTTAAGATTTGTGGGGATGCTTGTACTGATGGTGACTATTTTTCTACATTATCCCTTTACTTTTCAAAATTTTTGATATGGGAGTCAGGCATTTTTAAGTTTAAAATCCTTGACCTGACACTGATCAGCTGGGTTGCCTTAGAAAAGTTGTCTAGCATAACTGGGTTCATTCTCCCCACTGTCAAGTGCAACTAACAGCACTGCCCTTAGAAGTCATCCAAGATATCTTCCAGTGCTGTGGGGTATAAAGAGAACAAGCTTCTGTGACTAAAAGTGATGGAAATTTCCTACAAGGTGGTGATATGTCACCTGGGTATATAAAAATATCTGTAGCTATTTGTCATGCAGAAAAGAAAAAGGGAGACAGTCCAAATAAAGGAAAGAACAAGATACTTAATAGTTTATGTATATATTAGTTGACTGTATAAAGCAGTAAAGGTCTGGGATCGGTTGGTACTCCACACAGTCATCACAGGACCTAGACTGATCAGGCTACCTCCAAAGTCATCAGGCATAATGCTGCTCCCCACCGTCTCTCGTGAATCCACTCCCCTGCCCCTGCACCTCTGGCCTGCACTCCAGCTCTTGTATGCATAAATAAATAAATCTTTATAAAAAAAAAAGTCATCAGGCAGGAAAGAGAGTGCATGGAGGAGAAGCACTGGCTGAAGAACAACTCAATTCAGAAGAGACAAGAAATTCCCTTTGTTATTTAACTGATAGAACTAGTCATTGGACCCCACTTGACAGCAAGGAAAATGAGAAGTATTTCCTCCCAACACGCAAGCAAGAGAGAAGAACCAAGTTGGGGTGAATACTGGCTGTCTCTTCTACAGTTATTTTAGGGAAATGTGGAGAACTGCATTCACTGTATCATCGCCATATGTAGTGAACACACCAAGACAATGTGTGCTGGGTAAATGCTTTGGGATCATTCTTGTCTAGGGTTCTGTAAACTATTTTGTCCTGATAATTAATTATTTAATTAATTATTATAATTATTATAATTAATTATCAGTATCACATATGTTTGTATAAGAAACAAGCAAAACTTTAGTGTTTTCTTTGGTGGTCACAGACCCTGGGAGAATCAAGATAATAAAGAGCCTACTCTAAGGAAATAACACATGTCAGAAGGGTGCATAGGACAAATGAAGAGGATAATCCTATTCTGAAATCATTTTACCTTCCCTGAGTCTTCAACAGGCATCTCAACTGGGCATCTTTCCCAGCCCCCATAAACAGTAGTTCCTCTCCATCACTCCCATCTATAACTGGGTCTCCTCAGTCCAAACCCCTGCCTCTCCCACCCCACCAGTGCCACACTGTTTGTTTAGTTTCTATGGAAACTCTTAGCTCCTCCTATACCTGGGCTTTGCTCTCTCATCACCAGTACTCTGGGGTTCACATGCTCTCTTCTGACCTGACTCATCTTCATATTCTCTGAGTCAGATCTAAGGGAACTTCTCCATTTTCTTTTCTGCACAGTCATTTCACCAATTATTCCATTTCTTCCTTGCTTCTGCCCCTCAGGTCAAGAATGGTACCTTGGGAAAAACAAGCCATGCACCTGCACAGCCCCAGTTCACAGAAACTCCCACCTGAATCCTCATGGGAAACTCCGACATGCCTCCCTGCATTAACACAAGCTCCCTCCAGTCTATTCAGTCAGAAAGGAAGCCACCCAACACTGTGGTTAAAGGTGTGGGCATCAGAGTCCCACTGGTGCTGTGAATGCTAAATGCAATAATATATAGAGCACTTAGCAGTGTTTGATAAAAATTCAAGGGTTCTTTATATTTTAATCGTCACCATCGCCAGTGTAAACTCCCTATGTTCAAAGCACCAATTACTGGGCCTCCCCTGGTGGCGCAGGTGGTTGAGCTCAGCGTTGTGAAGCTGTCCGTAGCCTCTGCAGCAGCAGTTCAATCCCAGCCAGCTGATGAGGTTCCCACATGCCACGTCAGACCTCTCCTGGCTCGCTCGCTGCGCCCCTCAGCAGTGTATTTCAGTCATTCTGCCTGTTCTGTTCCCCGCTCTGTCTCTGGTGAATCCTATCACCCTCCTGCACATCTGGCCTGTACCCTGGTTCTTGTATAAATAAATTAATAAATCTTAAAAACAACAACAACAACAAAGCACCAATTACCCAGCTTCTCCTAGTAACTGGCCAGAGAATATCTTGAACCCCCATAGCTTCAGGTGCCAGAAATCTAGGAAGGAGATGATTGCTCTGAACTCCTGCCCACCACACCCACCTGTGAGACTATGACCAATAACTTAATGCCATCACAGTTGTACAGCAATGTTTGAGAAATGTTTGAGAACTGGATTTCACAGGGTAGCATCGGAGGCCATTCCTGGGAAGTCAAAATTGCATGAATAAAGATAAATAAAGATGACTTTGAAAAGTGGTAAGAGCAAGCAGTTATTGCAGGAAAGAGCTAGGAGCTCAGATACCAGTGGTCAAAACAATTACAATGGGTAGTCTGTTCTCATGGAGCCACATTTTATCTTAGGGATACAACTAACCACTCAGTCTGCAAAGCTGCCAGAATCCTTCTCTCGAGGACAGATAAAATTCCTGGTAAGATAAGACCCATGGGAAAAGTTTTGAATCCATATAACATATCACTGCATTTGTCACAAGCACTAGTTTAAACATGACTGGTTTTGTGTACTTACTTCTTGCCCTGGAGATAGAACATGAACAAGAGAGGGAGGGCCTATGCTTGTGGAGATACCCTTTAGCAAGACAGATAATAAATAGGTAAAGACATAAATAAGTAATAGAACTTCAGAGAATGGTAAGATGTAGAGATAAAATATTAGATAGGTAATGGGATGGAGATGGTTAAAGGGAGAAAGGATTGCTCACAAGGTGCAGGGGGTGGGCAGTGGGGGGACGGGCATATGGTCATTGTCCAAATCTTGTGTGCATGGGACAAGGACACACAAGGGCAGGGCTGTGTGGAGGGAGGGCAAAATTCATGTAGGCTTGCATTTAATAGAAGCAAAACGACCTTTGGGTGTTATGATGTCAGATTCGATTGGGTATCATCAAGGGTGACCCGGGAACAGAGCTTCTCTCTTGGGGTGGGGGGATCAAAGAGACAGATGATAATGCCAAATTGCAGGCACTTCTTCTCAGGGGAGGGCACTATGAACAAGCCAGTGGCAGTTCGAAGATGCTGCTGCCAGCTTTCACATGAGTGGAACTAACTGGGAACCAAGGGGCCCTTTTCACATTAAAGCACAGCAGTCTATTCTGTCAGGTCATAAATGAAGGGGCATTGATCTCAGAAGATGGGCGTCCCTGGCTTTGGTGTGAGCGAAGTGCCTGAGGACAGATGATTGTAACTGTACAGGATAACAGAATAGAGGAGTGCAGCCACCTCCCTAGACCAGGGAGCGTTCTGGAGGGGAGCAGCTGGCAGCCTCAGGTGTGCTCCGGGAAGCCACATGAAAACGGTCAGGCTGGAACAGCTGGTGAGATCGGAGCCCAGTTCAGGCACCTCAGAGTCTTTGTTCTTCCTTGCTAATTGTGCTCCTGCTGGTGTCACGGATCAGAGAGGAGGTGCCAGGGCCATGGGCTCGGAAGCACAGGTTAACAAGTGCACATTCACGTGCAAGCACAAGAAAACCAATTAGTGAAGACCAGCAGGCCACCCACCTGGCCTTCCACCTCTCTCAGGGCTTTCCTTCAATCTCAGGAAGGTTTTCCCACTTCCTGTGGACTGAGTTGCAGGCAGCTCCACGAATTCTCGAAAACTATGACGGAGGACACGTGGGGCCTTCCAAAATCCCTTCTTTCTGCGAGGGCAGGGGTGCCATCTAGCCTGCAAGGATGAGATGCCAGGGAGGGGATTCCAAATGGTGCCAGTCAGCACTGTGGCTCAGTGTGATCCTGTGCTGGGAGAGGGTTCACACATTTCATGTTGTCTCAAAAGGGTCTATAATCCAAATAAGTTTAAGAGACATAGCTTTTACAGCCTCACTGGGACAGATGTGATCCAGCACCTGTGAACCACCTCTCAGGGAAGGGGTCTTTCCACTGAAGGTTTCCACTGATCTGAAGAAGCGCAAAGGACATCCACATTGGCCGGGGCACTGCCATCCACTTCCCACCTGCTATCTCATTCAGTTGCCCCTATTAGTTGCAAGGTTGTGCAATTTCTACCAATTTACAAGGGAAATCTCACAATTTCTATGCTCCCAAGGAACTAAAGCCCCAAGCACTTGAACAGGTTACCCAGGTTGTATGTACACATGACAGCATTTGGAGCCAGAAGTGTCCACTTTCAAGCTGTGATTTTTCTATCTCATCACAGTGATTGTTCTTTATTCCTGATGCAGAGGAGCTGAACCTCAGGATATGATCACATCAACACTTTAGGTTTGGATGGGCCACCCCACCCAGCTCACATGAACTTCTGAAACACCTTTTCCTGAGAAGCATCATGATTCAACACCCTCCTTCATCAAGCAGAAACAGAGCAGTCCCCCTAGGTCTGGAATGGAGAATTCCAGAGCATTCTTCTTTTTTAAGTTCTGTACTTTAAAACCCACAATCAGGTAGGGCTTTTGCCACCCTCTCCTTAAAGACCTCTTCTGGCCCTGAGGTTCTAGCTCCTTCTCCCACTCATTGTGGGTCCTTTTGGAATCCATAAACCCTGGGTGGACAGGAGAGGCCTGAGATAACTGGGTAACTCGCCTGAGATTTTGGCACAGGAAACCTAAAGAGCAGAGATTTTATCCCATTCAAATCCTCATTTCACATATGAAGGAACTGAGGCAGAACTGGCAAATAGCTTAATCAAAGTTATACCTGATTTGGTGCCTGCACTTGACCTGCTGGAAGGAAGTTACAGCTTAGACTGTTCAGCAGGGAAGGCACTTTGCTTCTCCTATGTCTTAATCATCTCACACCACACTTCTTGGCTCTGAGTCAAAACTAGAGTGTCTTGTTTGACAGCTTAGCTGTTTTCCTGCCCTTTTAATAAGGCACTGTGGATGGAGCATGGGTTTGAAGTCAAATCAAATTGGACTGAATTCATCTCTGCCACAACTCATCTATGTGACCTTGGGCAAATGTTTTCACATCTCTGGTGCTCAATCTTTCCTATAGAAAATGGGGAAGATAATCTTCATCTTATAGAGTAGCTTGAAGGATTCAGCAGTAGATGTTCAATGTATGATAGATAACTCTCATCATTTTCAGCATTTCTTATGACTGACTGAGCCAGCACAGCTAGTCTGGACTCACAGAGACCACGCTGCTGGCACCAGGTGGAATCCTTTGCCCTTGGGTTGGTCACACGCTCTTCCCTTGCCAGTTGCTCTTTAAGAGGAACCAATTTCATACTTCCACATAGATCCGCACTCCAAATTGTGTTTGTTTTAAAATAATGAATAGTGGCACTATTATCCCTACCACTCTCCAGGGCGCTCTGTGCTGAATATATTCCTTTTTGCATTAGCAGAGCTTCACTGCAGCAGATAAACGGGCCAGTGCCTGAGCTGAATGCTCCAAAGAAAGGACAGCCCAGCCTGCCTGTCTCCCACCTCCCTCAGTGAAACCTTCCCAGGAGGCTGGCAGCAAGGCTTCAGCTGCACCAGGAAGCAGTCAAACATGCCAGGGGGCTCCAGGAGAGCTGGGCAGACAGAAACGAAGGAAACAGCCAGGCCTCTGTCATCCCCTGCTTCTCCTTAACTCTTAGGTGATAGCCCACAGCAGGTGGGACTGTTGAGGAAGGCATCACAGGACTAGGGGAAGGGCAAATAATATCCTATATAAAACAAACCAATCAAAGAAATATTCTTGTACATTGAACACAAGGTAAACCCAAGTTGCTCAAATATGAGGCAAAGACAAGATGTGGTCAGTTCCAGGGATGTCAGTGATGTGACCCTGCTTAGAAAATCATGAGCCTTAGGAGTCCTGGCTCAGCTGTGTGTCATTTCCTTGTGATTGGGACCTTGGCCACATCTTGTCATTGGGACCTTGACCAAGATGCCTCAGCTCTTTGCTTATCCAATAAAAGAGGATAAAGCGACAACCATTCCAAATATGATTTGTTGATTTCAGAAAAGGAAGCTGAGGCTCCTATCCTGCTTTTCATTCTTCCTCCTTGGGAGGTGAGGGTAGGAATCCACATATGGCCCTCTGATGGACCAGGTATTACTGGTGGATATAGTAGCTGCTGTGTTAAGGGCTAAGGTGTGGATGGCATCTGCTTTGGATGCTGTTCTGGGATGAATTATGTCCCCCCAAAATTCAGTCCTGAGTCTCCACACCTTGGAATATGACTATTTGCAGAGAGAGTCTTTAAAAAGATAATTAAGTTAAAATAAGGTAATAGGGTGGAATTGAATGCAATATAACTGCTATAAGAAGAGGGGATTTGAACAAAGACATGCACTGAGGGAAAACATGTGGCGAGAGGGAGAAGACAGCCATCTCCAACCCAAGAGAATGACTTCAGAAGACACCAACATTGCCAATGCTTTGATCTTTGACTTACAGCCTCCAGGACTGTGAGAAGATAAATTTCTGTTGCATAAGCCACCCAGTCATGGTACTTTATTTTAGCAGCCTAAGCAAACTAATACAAATAGTACCTTCTTTGTCACAGTGATTTGGGGCACAGCTCAGAGGCCATCATGAAGCTGCTGATACAGAGAAAATATTCAATTAATGGCTGAAATGATATGGGACTTGGAAATGATACACTTTGGGTGTTATATTTCAGTGCTATTCCACACACAGTTATGAAGATATTCATTGAGCCACCTGTGTATGCACTTTCCTGGACCACCATCCAGTGAGAGTCCCTAAATACATAGGGCTTTGAAAATTCTGAGATTATGTGGACTATTTTATCTTTGCTATATTTAGTTAAAACAGTATCTTGAGGAAAATTTAATATCTATAATTCTTATGACACCCTTTAATTTCTTCCTGTTTTTAATCTCTCAGGAGTCTCACAAATAGAATCATCTTGGAGCTCTCTGAGTTTTTCAGTGGTCCCATGGGAGTTTACTTCTCCTTCTTTTTTCCAGCTGCCTTTTCTGGCATTTGTCTCCTGGGACAAATCCTTCACATTTCTGACAATTCTCTCTGCTTCTTCTTGCACAGTGACCTTCTCAGGACTTTGGAATAAAGTTCTGAGACACAATTAGGTTTCCAGGTAGAAGAGGTCAGAGTAGTGACCTGCCTGGTGTCAAAGATTCTCCTCAGGTGAAGGTGAGCATTCTTCACTTATTCACTGTAGTTGGGGCTGAAAAGTGTTAGGAATGAAGTGCTGCTCTATCTGGCTTTGTCTCTGCACACATATTTCCCAGGAGACCCTTGCATGGAGAGATGACTTGTCAATGGCATCTGATTTAATTGTTTCTGGATTTTCTTTCCAAATATCACAAATTATAAGCTGAGTCTCTTCAAATAACTACAACATCCACCATAGTAACAGATACATGACTAACATTTTGCATCTGTTCAAAATCCCCATTAAGGGGACTTTTCACCAAGGTAGGGGAATCTGAGCTTGCAGAGCTGAACTTTTCCTGGTCTGTGCATGGATTATCATCTGTCCTTGTGAGATATCAGCTGACAGGAACAGAGATGTGTCCACCTAATGAGACCATGAGTCAGAGCATTTGGCTGATGATATGTCCTTGGGTCTTTGTCCTTCAAATCACGCTCCCCTGCATGTGGGCTCTGGGTATGAGTGTCCTGACTCATTCACTGAGGTGCCTTCACCTGAGCATCTCACTTGAGTCTCTTGTTCAACAACAACTGGAGATCAAATCTGAACACAGTCTCAGAAGTGTAACATGGATGAGAATACTTTGTGTCATCTTGAGCCAAGAGGTTGGTAGAATACTGGGGGCCAATCTTAAACAGCAGGCTTGACTCCCTGCAGAACTGTTTTCTATCCATCCACGCTTGTTGAGGAATTTCTAGCCATCCTGGGATGTCCAAAGAAAGGTCCTTTGAATGATATTCAAGGCAAGAAGGTTTTCCTTCTTTTTTTTTAATTTTATAAATGCCTTTTCTCTCCCCACAACAAAGCTGTAAGCCCCTTTGTGTTGTGCCCTTGACTGTGGTACCCTTTTTCTGGATAGGCCCGGGGCTGTTCTCACACTTTAACAAGACTCAGCATCAAGGGAAGATTTGTTAAAAGATAGATTGCTGGGTCCCTCCCTCACAGCTTCTGATTCCATAGGTCTGGGGTGGGACCTGAGTAGCTACAGTGCTTACAAATGGCAGGTGACGCTGATGCTGCTAAATGGGGCCCCCTCTTTGAGAACCAGTGCTGGAAATCACTTCAGGCTAGAATCACAGAGCACACTGGAGGCCATGCCAGGACTAACCCATCTGTCTCCACTTTCAACTTGCTCTGTTGGGCCTCTTTCCAAGCACTTTGACCTTCCATTGCACCAACTTCTTCAGAAGTGCTTCTTAGTTGCCCTAACACCATATTCAGGGACCTCTCTCAACCACTTCTCTCTCTCAATAAATACCACGAGGTGCCTGGGGAGCTGGAGTACAGAGAGCATCTTTATATATTGGATTGAGTGGGAGCTCTTCCTGGAAAGCTACTTCTCTTCAATTCTGTCTCAGCCAAGAGCTGTGGTTCCATCTCCCCAGAGACCTGTCTGCTTCACTCACTCAACAGCTTCTAGCCCTGTTTCACTGAGAAGCTGCCTTTTCTAAACTGCCAACCAAATATCTCCATGCTCTTTCAGTCCAAGAAAGAATCAGGATAGCCCTTGGGGGAATATTTCACTGCAAATAGAAAGTAGTGAGGTTTGGGCAAGAATGAAATTATGTGACCCAGTATATTATTCTCCCACTAACAGTAGACACTTCTGAGTTCCAATCATTGTAAAAACAAACAAACAAAAAACAAAAGAGGGGCTCAGTCATAGGTCTGATTCAACTCCATTCTACCTCTACCAAGCATTACCAGGTACTGAGCATGGTGAGAGCCCAGAAATGTTTGTTGATTGTTGCCAGAATTTCAGAAGAATTTCATAATGACACCTGGCATTATCATCACTGTGGGTGCTGCAGAATCCAAAGTGCTTGGACATTGTCCACACATTGTTCTTATCTCGGACACTTGCTGGAGCCTAGATTCTAGGTTCTGCTCTAGGTACTGTGGCTCTGGAAAGGCGGAGCAGGAATTCTAAGATTGGCAGAAAATTGCAAGTCAGTGTTCTGGTGGAAAACTATCAGATTAGATAATTTTAGGCAAGCTTACTAACAGGACTATTTGCAAAGAGGTAGCTGGGGATTAGGAAAAGTAAAATAAGAGATGGTGTTGTGTCCCTTTCAGCTTGTGACAGCAGGATGAATCTTTACATTTCATAGGCCTGACAGGAGCTGTGGCCTTTGATCAAGAATGAAGCCAAACTGCCATGGTTCCACTAGGAGTGTCTGCTGGAATTAAGTGTTCTCTGCTTCTGCTCCTCTCCAACATTCTACTGGAGCTACCCATTGAGTAATCTCAATCCAAAGTCAGTGGGCAAAGGAACTGATTACTAGAATCCATACAGCTCAGTCCCTGAAGATACAGAGCATGGTGTGGAAGGATGGTGGGAGGGGGGCAGAGCTAGAGGGACACATGGAAGATGACTGGAACATTTTCCAAAGACTGAAACTGCATTTGAGAGTAAAGAATCCCTGACATTTTATCCCAGAGAGGACATTTAATTCCTGATTAATAAAAAAATCAAGAGACCCTAAATAATGTCTGCACAAACTGGTGCCTCTAATACACTTTCAAGTGGAAGAAGAGGTGGTTTCAAACTCTAAGGATTAAAAGACATAAAATTATACCAATTGATTTAATTCTCATTACACAAAGAGCTCCATTACCATATTCACTATTAGAAAATAGGAGAAGGGTGTTAGTTAAGAAGGCATATAGTAAAATTTCATAAGGTTTTAGAAAAATGTTAATATTTCCAGTGGGTCTGAAAAAAGAGGAAGCATTTCAATAGGGAGAAGATCAGTGGATGTAGAACATATTCAAAAGAATAAAGGTGTATTCAAGGATTGATAAATTGCCTGGAATTTATTAATGCACAATATGCTGAAAGGAAAATGTGAAAAAAATCATAAAAAAATAGACTGGTACCAAATTGGGGAAAGTTTGGAATGCTAGACAAAAAATTACAGAATGTGTTTGATATGCTATGGGGTAGGTTTGAGAGGGGAGTGACTTGTCCATTTTGACATGTTCTGTGGCACCAGCCTCACTAGGTAACTCAGGCATAGGACAGATTGGAGGGTAATGAGACTGGATGCAGAAGGTCAGTCAAGAGGCAAACAGTGAAGAGGGAAAATTAAATGACTGTGGACAGTGGCAGTGCTGAAAGGACAAGATTCCAGGATGCATGAACTGGGGAGGGACATTATTTGGCATTTAGAATGATTCTTAAAATAAGAGCAATAGTGATAAAAAGGGAAAATTCCATTTGCACTAGAAACAAGTGCAGTTTGGTAAATATGTGGACCGAATATAGAAAATTAAAGACATGTGCATATTGGCATTTTGAATCCTAATGGCCAGATTAATTCTGATTCAAACAAGCCTAATAGTTAGGAGAATAAGAACATGTGGTCAAAGACATGGCTCTGGATCCAGGTCAGCAAGGGCTTTGTAACCACTCTGTCCCACTTATCAAACTTTGCTAAAGCCATTACCCTTTCTGAACCCAGTTTACATCTTTACATAATTAAGATGATAAATTCTAGTTCCCAGGATTCCCTTCAATGTGCAATTAGAGAAGGTAGCTAAATTACTAGGAACTTAAAAAGTGCTCAAGAATCTTTGTTCTCGGGCCTCCCCGGTGGCTCAGCAGGTTGAGCACAGCGCTGTGAAGCTGTCCACAGCTTCTGCAGTGTGGTTTCGATCCAGGCAGGAGGGCGAGAATCCCACATGGCACAGAAGACCTCTCCTGTCACGCCCGCTGCTCCCCTCAGCAGTGTATTTCGGTCCTCTGCTGTTCTGCTTCCCGCTCTGTCTCTGGGGAATGCTCTCACCCTCCCACACCTCTGGCCTGTACCCCAGCTCTTGTATAAAAATAAATAAATCTTTAAAGGAATAAAAAAGACTCTAGGTTCTCTCCTGTGTTTCAACTTCCATAATTGGCCTGAACTTGGTCTAATTTTTTTGCAAAGTATACTGATTTTTTTTAAGATTTATTTTTATTTATTTATGCATACAAGAGCTGGGATACAGGCCAGAGATGCAGGGGCAGCGGGGTGGTGGTGAGAGGATTCACCAGAGACAGAGCGGGGAGCAGAACAGGCAGACGGACTGAAATACACTGCTGAGGGGAGCAGCGGTCAAGACAGGAGAGGTCTGTGCCATGTGGGTTGCTCCCTGGATGGCCGGGGATCGAACTCGTGCTGCAGAGACTGCGGATTGCTTCATAGTGTGGTGCTTAACCCCTTGAGCCACCAGGGAGGCCCCAGTATACTGATTTTTTTCTCAATAATTTCTTTAAACTCCAGGGTTGGAGGCCTCCCTGGTGGTGCAAGAGGTTAAGTCTCAGCACTATGAAGCTGTTTGCAGACACTGCAAAATGAGTTCGATCCTCAGCTAGGGAGCTAACCCACATGGGACAGCAGACTGCTCCTGTTTCGCCCTCTGCTCCCCTTAGCAGTGTATTTCAGTCAGCCTCCTATTCTGTTCCTCACTCTATCGCTGGTGAATCCTCTCACCCCCTGCACCTCTGCCCTGTATCCCAGTTCTTGTATGCATCAATCAATCAATCAATCATCCATTTAGAAAAGGGGGCCTCCCTGGTGGCGCAAGGTGTTACATCTCAACACTAAGAAGCAATCCTAGTGCAGCATGAGTTCCATCCCCAGCCAGGGAGCTGACCCACATGGCATAGCAGACCACTCCTGAATCACTCATTGC
>NW_023604896.1:0-30966 GCF_014898055.3 Talpa occidentalis
TTTTTTAAGACTTATTTATTTGTTTGTTTATACAGCACTGGGTACAGTCAGAAGCGCGGAGGGTGAGAGAATTCACCAGAGCCAGAGCGGGGAGCAGAGCAGGCAGAAGGACCGAAGTACACTGCTGAGGGGAGCAGCGGGCGGCAGGAAGGGTCTGCGCGCCATGTGGGACCCTCCTCCGGTGGTCGGGGAGCAGCCGGGGATCGAACCGGCGCTGCAGAGGCTGCGGGCAGCTTCACACAGTCCAGCGCTCAACCGCTGTGCCACCAGGGAGGCCCACTTCTCAGAATTTCTTAAGTGCCCATTCCCTTTTAGCAGCTCACTAGGGTGGGGAAGGAGGAAGAACTTCCATTTCATTCAGGAGGACATGAAAACACTTTCCTTCACTGCATTAATAGTTAATTCGGGCCTCCCTGGTGGTGCAAGGGGTTAAGCACAGCACTATGAAGCAAACCACAGCCTCTGCAGTGCGAGTTCAATCCCCAGCCGGCCAGGGAGCTACCCACATGGCGCAGCAGACCTCTCCTGACTTGCCCGCTGCTCCCCTCAGCAGTGCATTTCAGTCAATCTGCCTGTTCTGTTCCCCACTCTGTCTCTGGTGAATCCTCTCACCCCCTGCAACTCTGGTCTGTACCCCAGCTCTTGTATGTATAAGTAAGTAAATCTTTTTAAAAAAAATAGTTAATTCCTAGCAAGATAGTTGAGATGCCAGATGTAGTGACCAACAGCTGGACATAAAAGGACACATTTGAAAGACAAATGATGGGGTACTGAATACCTAAATGGGAATAACAAGGCTCAATGCCTGCACATTTGTGTTGCTTATGTTCAGTTAACAGGGAACAATGACATGGAACAATGAGAAATGGGATAAAAACCAGATCTCCGGAAGACAAGACAGACTCCAAGCAGACCCTTGCTAGTTATCTCTATCCTTCTTCCTTTTTATTGTGAGAAAAGTGTCTCAGATCTATTCTCTTAGTAACTTTCAAATATACAGCACAGTATTATTTACCTCTGTACTGCGCATTACGCCCCCATGGCTTATTTATTTTATAGCTGTGAATTTGTGCTTCTAACCCCTTTCTCCCATTTCACCTCCACACTCCCTCTCCCACCATCAATCTCTTATTTATATCCATGAGCTCAGTGTTTTTTTTTTTTATTTGTTTGTTAAATTTTACATATAACTGAGATTACACAGTATTTGTCTTCCTCTGACTCACATCACTGAGGGCAAAACATATATATCACTTGGAGGCATCATGCCCCAAGGTCCATTCACTGGTCACAAATGGCAATATTTCATTCCATTTTAAGGCTGACTATATTATGCTGTCTGTGTGCTCCATGTTTCCTGTTTCCACTCATCTATCAGTGGGCATGTAGGTTGTTTCCATGCCTTGGCTATTGAAAATAATGCTGCTATAAACATGGGGAAAAGGCTATCTTTTCATGTTATTGTTGTATTTTCCTTTGGGTAAATGCCCAGTATTTAGTGAAGTAGATTGCTGGATCATATGATAATTTCATTTTCAATTTTTTAAGGATTTATTTAGTTATGCACTCAAGAACTGGGGTCCAGGCCAGAGGTGTGGGGGGTGAGAGGATTCACCAGAGACAGAGTGGGGAACAGAACAGGCAGACTGACTGAAATACACTGCTGAGGGGAGCAGCAGGCAAGACAGGAGAGGTCTGCTGGGCCATGTGGGTAGCTCCCTGGTGGGCCGGGGATGGAACTCGTGCTACCGAGGCTGTGGATGGCTTCATAGTGCGGTGCTTAACCCCTCGCACCACCAGGGAGGCTCTTCATTTTCAATTTTTACGGAACCTCCACACTGTTTTCATAGCGCCTGCACCAGGTTACTCACAACTTCACCAACACTTGCTATTCTTATCTTTATGATAATAGCCAATCTAACAGGTGTCAGCTGATAACTCATTGTGGTTTTTGGTTTGCATTTCTTTGATTAGTGATACTGCGTGCCTTTTCATGTACCTGTTGGTCATCTATAAGTATTCTTTGGAAAATATTTTGTTCAGATCCCATGCCTATTTCTTCATCAGATTGTCTTTTTGCTATTGTGTTGCAGTTCTTTGGAAACTTTGGGTATTAACCTTTTATAAGATAAATAATTTGCAAACACGTTTTTCCATTCAGTAAGCTGCCTATAGTTCATCATTTTTCTTAGACTGCAAAGCAGAATAGTGTGTTCTATAGTTTGAGGACAATTTTAACTTTGCAATTTGATCCACCTGCCTATTTAAGTTTTCTCCCCTGTAAGGCTACATTCACACACAGAATTAATATGCAGTTAAAAGCACACCAAACTCAATACCATCTTTTTATAACAAATATTTTGTAAAGTCCCTTTATTATCTTGAAATGAAATTCATATTTAATATAATCTTCATACATAATATTTGCCAAAAGCTGTTATTAGATATCTAGAGAACACTATAATATCTGTTGATGCCTCCCAGCCAATGACCCTCAAGAACATGCTTGTAGTTGAACAAATAAATTTATTGCCCATTTCAAGAAGGAAGAATGTGAACTCTGGGAAATGTGGTTGAAAGGACTTACAGGATTTAGGTTTGTGTTAGATAACTTTCAGGAGGATTCATGGAAGTGGTGTTTTGCCTTGGATTGGATGCTCTCAAGAAATGGAATAGTTCTACAGTTGGGTATTTTAATAAATGCTATCCAGAAGGAGGGCAGACTAGAATGAGGTTAAAGCTATCATTATAAAGGAGTGGCAGTCAATCGTATTAGCCAAGACGGGAAGATGGTTAGTCATTCCTGTGGTTTGGACCCTGTTCACATTCTATCTGTGTTTAGACAAGATTACAGAGTACCCTTGTTTTTATCTAGATCCATCAAGGTCACAGAGTGGCCTTGTCTGGCACATTCTGGTATTCTCTGAATGCAAGACCAGCTCCTAGACATTGTGCACTGCTTTTCTTTCTCATAGTCTAACTGAAACAAAAAGAAGAGGTAAAATGATAAAAGGATATGTTTCCATATGTAAATGCTCCAGCATAACTATACCAGGATATGTAATCAAGTCAGATGGTTGCACCTCCTCATATGACTCAATTTGGGTTTCAATATAAGAATATTGAATATAAACACAAAGGGATGGAAAAGAGAGGTTTAGTTAACAGTTTTAAGATATATAATAACATACCAAATTCAATTTGTATATAAGAGAAAGAAGAAATAAACTTAATGGAATCAAAAATAACATGTTTTTAAAATTCTATGCTGTCAAAGAAGAAACTATGAGGAAGAAGATTCTCATAACAGCATTGACCCTATTTATAAGAGCAGTGACAAAAACAAATGTCTTCCATGTGACATGGAACAAGGTAGTGATAGCTCATGTCTCCTGTCCTGAAATTGCAGCAATTATCCAAGGCATGCATTCTAGTGTTCAAAAGGCCTTAAAGACTATATACAATAAACCCTAAGATAATGTATATTTTTTTTTATTTATTTGTTTGTTTGTTTGCTTTGTTTATACATGCACTGGGTACAGTCAGAAGCACGGGAGGGTGAGAGAATTCACCAGAGCCAGAGCGGGGAGCAGAGCAGGCAGAAGGACCGAAGTACACTGCTGAGGGGAGCAGCGGGCGGCAGGAGAGGTCTGCGCACCATGTGGGACCCTCCTCCGGTGGCCGGGGAGCAGCCGGGGATTGAACCTGCGCTGCGGAGGCTGCAGGCAGCTTGGCAACCCAGCGCTCAACCTCTGCGCCACCGGGGAGGCCCAGATAATGTATATTTTAATAAAATGGGATTCACTCCTGGTCTCTGAGCAGCCCGGGGTCCCAAACCCGAGTCTTAGACTGAGGCAAACTAAGAGGATAATTCTTGCCCTATAGGACAGGTGCTATGATTACAATATAATGTTGGGATGTGCATGGTTCATCACACACACACACACACACACATACACACACACTTGAAAAAAAAAAACATGAAGAGAGAGGATATCAGCTTGCTTGGATCTCCATGATTACATGGAAAGTGCTCTATTGAATGTGTATGGTCATGTTTGCAGAAGAATCCCAGGCAAGACTATAGCAGGCTTCAAACAGTGCCCAGTTTAGGGGGTACAGGGAGAGTGCAGAAGACAGGCTGGATTTAAAGGAATTGGGACTTGCTCAGTTGCTATATGGACTATGGGCAATGCTGTAGGACATGCTTCGCTGCACTTATCTTTGTGCTTTTTTTTTTTTTTTTTGATAGTATAGATTTCCCTGAAAATAGTTCTGTTTAACAACATTCCAAAAATGTGCTCTCTTTTCACATGATTGAGTTTACACCCCATTTATATCATTGTGGCCGGGGGTTATTTTGTTTCATGAGGTGGTAAGGAATAGAGGCTGGGTTGGACAGAATGGTAAAACAAGAGCATACAAGAGGTCTTAGAGAGGTTAAGCTTCAAAAGTGGACCACTTGGGACCATACTCTAGTAAGAGTGAAAATCCTGAAAAACAGCAAGGAATCCAAAATAAATAAAATAATACAGTTTTCACAAAATATCTTTCTTTGCATTGTGCTAAACATCTGGTGCTAATTTTTTTAATGGCCTACAAACCTATGTTGCCAACAAATTATAACTGAGGCTCAGTCTGAAGCACAGTCAATGATATTGGAAAAGGGAATTTGTTTTTCTATAAAATCATTTTTAAGGGTTTCCAACAGTGTCAACGCCTTCTTCTCCATTGTCAGTAATTTTCACACTGTGGCTTTTTTCATTCCTTAACCTTATCCATGTGAGGAGAGAGCTTCCATATCCCACAGGGCATTCATATCCTCTCTTAATGAAAATTTGCTTGACTGATCTCATTACACAGAGGCTAGTCAATAGCTTTCACCATCTCATTGATTTTTCTTAGGATAGTATCATCAGAATTCAATGAGATAAAAAGTCATTTCAGCTGGATTTTTTCCTATCATTATTCTAATAACCTATTATTCACTCTTTGAGTTTTTTCTATAATACATTGCTTGCCCTATTTTGCAAGCATTTGTATTATTTCAAACAAATAGCCACAACTTTGCCTTCTGTACAAAGATTTTCTTAACAAGTGAAAATTCTAGTTTTCAAGTTTTTCCCTTAAATCTCAGAAGTCTGAGATTTCATAAATGTGTTTCTTTGGGAAATCTTCACTTTATCTTGAAGGGGGTCACTGTTTATTTAAAAATAAGTTCAGAGTTGGTATGTTGGCAACTATTCATATGTGGATAGATGTCAAACCAAATTTTCAATATTCAACTGAATATTACTGACTCTTGTCCTTTTTCTTATATTTGATATTTTGTCTTACCGATTAAACCATTATTTTCCTTTGGGAATGAAGGATCACAATGAAGATGACAGCTGAAATGCAGATGGATTTGGTGATTTCAGTAAGACAAGCATGATTGGCACCAGTAACTTTCCAAAATAGTGCGCTCTTAGTAAAGTTTTAAATAGAACAGTACAATCTTTACTTCATGTACCCAGCTGCTGCTTCCTAAGAAATTCAGTACATACATACCCAGAACACTTAAATGTTCATTCGTAAAATGGAATTGGTTATGGGCCCAAATAATTATAAGCAGATATTTTTATATACATAATTTCAGATTTAGATAGATTCTAGAATTGGATCATTAGGAACAGATTTTTCACTTGTATTTAATAGTCCTGAGGGACACAGGAGAAGTCTTTTCTTGTACCAGTCTGGTCCCATTTTAATGACCAGGTAAAAAATATATACAAATTTCCCAATACCCCAGGAATAGTATTACTCTGCAGAGAGTCATTAATTTTTATGAATATACAATCACACATTTATGGTTTACAATCAGTTATACCTGATTTGTTTCAAAATATAGTCACATAAACATGATCATGGTTGTTTTAAGATCTTTATGTGGCTTAGGCCTAGTTTAGAGGCCCTACCTTAATTATATCAAGCATATTAAAATGTATCCTTATCCTACAGTAAATCTACTGCTACCAGACCTGTTATGTGCCAGGTTCCATTCTAAGTATTTTACAACAACCCTCTGATGCTGGCACTATTACTAATCCTAATTTACAGATGATGAAATAGACACAGAGAGGTTTAGTAACTTGCCCCAAACCATACAGCTAGTAAGTGGTGAAGCCAAAATATAGAGCTAGGCACCCTAATGCTGACATACTGTAACCTAGATATCTCTTATAAAGAGTCTCTATTGATGAATAATATATCATTTAAGAATTAGTTGAGGGCCTCCCCGGTGGCGCAGCGGTAGAGCGCTGGGTTGCGAAGCTGCCCGCAGCCTCTGCGGCGCTGGTTCGATTCCCGGCTGCTCCCCGGCCACCGGAGGAGGGTCCCACATGGTGCGCAGACCTCTCCTGCCACCCGCTGCTCCCCTCAGCAGTGTACTTTGGTCCTTCTGCCTGTTCTGCTCCCCGCTCTGGCTCTGGTGAATTCTCTCACCCTCCCGCGCTTCTGACTGTACCCAGTGCATGTATAAACAAAACAAATGAACAAACAAATAAATAAATAAATAAAACATGCCTCTATTAAAAAAAAAAAAAAAAAAAAGAATTAGTTGAGTTGCAGATGACTTAATCTTTGTCCATTTCAGTGGTGGTGTTTTGTTTTGTATCTTGAGCCTATCCTTTAATTTGAAGTCTCAAACTTTATTTATTCCCATGACCTGGCAGGTTGTAAAGGAAAAACCCAGTTCTTCCCTACGTCTTTCTATCTTGAGTGTGTCTCGTTTACCTTCCCATACATGTTTACTTCTGGCCAACAAATGTGTGGAGGACATTATTCCCTGTGCCAAACATTCTCTCACACCACTGAGTGACCACTAATTTAAATCAGTTCTGGCACTGCTCCCCAGAGATAGTATCAAGTCCCATCAGTTAAAGACTCAGTCCCAAAAGACTGCCTTTCACCCCACATACAGTTCAGACTCCAGGTGCAAGGAGAGGTTATTACCTGTGCTTCTGACCAAGCCACTATAGGAGTCACCTCAATAGAAATATAAGTTGCTCCAGTGCTCTTATTATTTAAGAATTATAAGGGTCTAACAACTCTATGTCAGGTCAAGGTTAAAGCAAATATTAGAACAAGAGATACCCTTAATGTTCTTATCACCTAGGAATTTTTAAGAGTTTTAGGAGCTCTGTGCCAGGAACTGGGGGCAGAGACCAATATATATTTCTTATTATTTCATGCAGTTCTTGGCACTAAAGTGAGTTTTTCAAGGACAAGTCCTGTCTACCTCTGAGTACAACCACTTAACCCCAGGGCCTTAGCTGGGATGCTGGACTTTGACTCTTAATTCCTCCAGTGTGCCCCAAGTCTAGCCCCACTGTAAACGTGGCCCATTTTGCTCTAGCTAAGTTGTGGATCTGCTCCCTAAGATCATCCTTTGCCATTTTGCCAATTCCAGACTCCAAGACCAAGCAGTGACACAAATGTCTCAAAGCATGCCTTGCCATCCCCACTCCTACCACTACCAGCACACTGGAAGGTCCCTATAAGTTAAAAGGCTTATTTCTTTCCCTGAGCTTGCTGGGACCACACAACAGAGCATCACATAGCCAGTCAAGTGAATATCGGGAACTACATTCACAAATCTACATCCTGGAGAGCAAGTAAGCAGACATGGTTAGAACCAGATGTGTCTTTATAGGAAACAGGCTGGTAAGCATAATGGCTGATTTTTGTTTTGTTTTTTGCTTAACTGTTGTTCAGTTTTTACTACACTTTACAATATGCAAGAATCTCCAAGAGACCATGATAAACAAAAGAAACGAAACACCAAAGTGTAGATACTATGTAATTCCATTAATATGAACTATGATTGTAGGAGTAAGACTAGGTCGTGTTGTCTGGGAGAACTCCTGGATGCTAGGAATGGTCACTCGATCTAGAGGTGTGGTCACATGGGTTTACACAATGCAAAAGGTACCACAATTAAGTGTGGTGCACTTAACTGCATGTCAGTTATAACCCAATTAAAAAATAGCAAAACACAAATTTATTGTGGGTTCTCCCAGGGGATTTCCTGGGTGGGCATGTACTTTACTTTGCTGCTCTGTCTTCCTGAATTCCTGGGTCTCCTTTCCTCCTTCCTGTGCCTAGAGGTTTTCCTTTCTGGAAAACTGATTAGGAGCTGAGAGCTACCAAATGTTATTAAAATATCCTCCAGTAAGGGATTCTAGGTTCTAAGTCCCGTGTGTCAGTTATCAAGTTATTGTCTCTCAGCTCCAAGTGTATTGCTCTGTGATAATGAAGCTGGACCTGAAAATATTTCTCTTTTATCAACTACTCAAGTGCTAAGCTTTCTCAGTAGAGAAGGCACTGGAAGGAGTCTGGAGGAAGAAGGGGTCAGCCTGCAGATTCCAGTGTGCTCTTTGGGCAACTTGCTGCAGCATGAGACGTCAGCAGCGCCAGGGCCAGCTGCATGCAGTTTTGCTAACACCCAGCAGCACATGACACTTTCATGGACAGCTCCCCCTACCCCAGCTCTTAGGAACTAGGTCCCACTAGCTCTACTGGCACAGCACCTCAGCAGACTTCACCATCCCGTGAGCTGCACCTTCTTCAGTGAGGCCTGGATCTGAGTCCAGCAGAGGATTTTGCAGATTTATGCCTCTTGCAGATTTATGCCTTCCTTGGCTGCTCTAGCTCAGGATCACGGGTAATGGCTTCTCCCCAGATCAGCTACTCCGGTATTCATGGGAGTTTTCTCTGCCAATTACTAGTCAATCTTTCTTCATCCCATTTCCCTAGCACAGTTAATAATTCTCTATGTTAAATATTCCCTGCTCAAGCCATGGTGTGGTTTCTATCTATGGATTGGACCCTGACTGATACATTCCCCTTTGTGGGACTTGGGGGTGGGTGGGGCAAATAGAAGTAGCAGTTATCTGAATAATTGCAATGAGGTAAAAGGCTCTGCTATCAAACTGTTGTGTGACCCTCCTGGGTGACTTAACCATTCAGGCTGCTATCCCAAAATACCATGGACTGGGTGACTTAAATAGCAAACATTTGTTTCTCACATCCTGGAAGCTGGGATTCTGAGACAGGGCACCAGCACGGTTGGGTTCTTGGTGAAAGCTCTCTTCCTGGTTTGCAGATTACCTCTTTTCTATTGTTCCCTCACATGGCTGAGAGAGAAACCATTTCTTGAGTCTTAACCTGTCAGGCATTAATCCCATTCATGAGGGCCCTACCCTCATGACTAATCACTTCCCCATCTTCTGATCCCATCACTTTGAGAGTTAGGATTTCAACATATGGATTTGGTGGGGGAGGAGACACAAACATTCAGTCCACAAAATTGAGAAAGTCACTTTATGTCACTGGGCTCAGCTTCTCCTGGGGCTAAGTGGGAGGCATGCACTTATTTATCTTTCTAACTTCACAGAGATGTTGTAAGAATAAAATAAATAAAATAAGCTCTTCAACAGAAGGGTGCTGCTAAAACCCCTGGAGCTATTTGTTGTCACTATAACCATAATGACACTTCATCTCACACACCCACATATTTGGTGCCATCTACTGCCTACTGATGAGCCACGTAAGATGGACTATACTGCAAACCCAGACCTCTGCATTAATCGCCACCCCTCGGATTCAGGGAGGGAGGAAATAAGCTAAGGAAATAAGAAGATCTGGAGGCTTTCAGGGTGAGCAGGAGTTGCGGGACTTCTGGGAGATTCAAGGCAAGGGCAAATTTTAAGACCCACACCCTTTCTACACCCTCAGATTAAGCTAATAGCTGATGTGTGATGCCCTTGCACAGGATCGCTGTACTGCACAACCTCAGGTGGTGCCATGCATGGCATAGTTTGGCAGATGGCACTCCCTGGAGCTGAGCAGTATGCAGCCTACGCAGCCTTCAGTAGCTCTGACCAGTTGAGTGAGCCTGACATCCTGGCCACAGATCCCCTGCTCATCTTCTCCAAAGTCCTGAAGAGAAGGCCCTTCAAGCAAATTTATGACACAGAGAACTTGAATCAAGCCTCCAAGGTTCACAAAACCATAACACTGATTTCTACTTGACTGTCCTTTGCCACGCAGAGGGCAGCACACCTTGGTTTCTTGTCTGCCCATAATTCTTCCATCAGTACCACCATTTTGAGCTGGAAAAATTCCTTATCTATTAGCATGATCTATCACACAGCATAACTTCAGAACAAGGCAAAGGAAATGTGAAGTGGACATAGGATCACAGGACCTACTGATCTTCTTGTGTTCTTCAGCATCTGGAACAGCCTAGTAGGACACTGGAGACACTGTTCATGTCTTATTTAAGGCAACAGCTTGGGGACAACACCTGTGGGATTAGGTGCATGCTCCAAGATGGGTGGTATAGAGTGCTCTTTCCTCAATGGCTGGATGACATGGGTGCGGGAAACAAGAGGTGGGATGGCTCCCTGCCACCATCACTCCCAATGGCCCACTTGCACACTCTGTGCTGCCCGCACTCTAGCTTTATGCTTTATTATATTAGACATTGCTCCCACAGCTACACTACCACCTAGACCCTTAGCGATCTTATGTCAGTAGACCCACAAGCAAAGATTTCAGCAATGGGGGTGACAATTGACTCTAGTTGCCATGGAGAGTTAGGGTTGCTAGATAAATGGGTGCGGGAGGGTCGATGACTGAAACTCGGAGGCTCCATGCCCAGTGACAATGGTGTGCAGGGATTTACAGCAAGCACGGCCCAGCAAGGGCCCAGATCCCTCAGGCTCAGATCCCTCAGGATGAGAACTAGGTCTTCTCACCAGCAACCTATACAAATTGAAGTGCTGGCTGATAGAGAGGGGACTCTATATAGGTGACTGGAGAAGATAATGAATACCAATATTCGCTTTGGGACCAGCTGCTCCAGAGGCAATCATTGCTTATTCTACTAATACTCTTGTATCATATTCTTGCAGAGACTGTATCTGACCACCGTCTGATGAGGAGTCTGTGGTGGATTAGACTTGATGAACAATAAGAACAGATCTGAGTGATACAAGGATCCCTCCTGTGCACCCTCTCAGCCACATCTTTTACTCCCGCCACCTCTTTGGCAAACAGTTTTGCACAATTTCAACCAACTATGAGCCTCTGCAACCTGACGGTGTTTGCCCTGGCCTGGTGCTCCATAGCTCTAGTTCTGTCCCTGATGCTGTTGTCACTTACATATGCAGCCCAAACTATAGAGGCCTTAGTTAAGGCCTGTGGTGTTATTCTTAGAATCTAAGGCTTATATCAATGCAGGCTAGAAGTCAATAGATAAATCCTTACTTTCTCATCCCCCAAGCAGCTGCATCATGAGGCTTATCAGAAAGTCCTCTATTTAGAGCCCTAGTTGAGCTCAAAGCAGTGGGCATCTTAGAAACACACCCTCTGTTCCCTGGGTCACCCTCCATTCTTTACTCATTCCCTGAGCTCAAATTCCCAAATAAACTGCCACGTAAAGCTTTTATCTGGTTTTTGGTTTGGAGGAAACCCAGATAAGATGCCTGGCCACACCTAACATCTGACAAGGAAGCTGGGAAAACAATGTTCCTGGGCAGCTATGTGTCCAAGTTCCATTATCACAGAAGAAGGAGGGAGCAGAATTTGGCCCCAGCTAGCAGTCCTTACTCAACAGGTGAGTGTGGAAACATTTGAGAGATACCCCATCCAAAGAGATAAAAATAAGAGTTTCGATGCTTAAAGTGTTCAGTAGTAAAGCTGTCTCTGCCCTAAGAGAAGACACTTCCTTGGCAGTGGCTGCTAACACTGGGCTAGAGAAGACACAAAAATCATGGACTTGATGCTTCTTTTTCTTCTATACCCAAATGTAATCTTTCAAAATACTCTGCTTTTGCTCTACATTCAGAATATATTCAAAATCTCATCACTAAAACTAGTACACAAACCACCCTGACACAAACCACCATCATTTCTCACCCGGACTATTTACAACAGCTTCCTAATGGATCTTTTGACTTTCATCCTTGCCCCTCCCCCATCCAGTCACTTCCCTCCCCCACCTCCCCTCCCCCACCCCCCAGATGAAACCTTCAAAACAAAGTCAAAGAAAATCACTCCTCTGCTCAAAATCTCCTAGTGATTACTCAAATCACTCAGAGTAAAAACCGAATTTGGGGTGTTATGTAGAATAGTTTCCACGGCACCCTGTGCTTTGGCAACAGCTCAGATGCAGAACCTTCCAGCCAGATGTCTGTGATTTCATGCTATTGGGGTATTTGTAATTCTTAAGAATTGCTGCTTTCGAATTGATGAAATGGAAGAACGAATAAGTGCTCTTGAAGACACAGAAATAAAAAGAACCAAAACAGAAAAGGAAAGAGAAGTACGAAGGAAAAGAATGAAGAAAGACTTCGGGAACTATCTGACTCCATGAGGAAAGGAAATATAAGAGTTATAGGAATACCAGAAGGAGAGGAGAGAGAAGTAGGAACAGAGAAAATACTCAAAGAGATAATTGAAGAGAACTTCCCAAATGTGAAGAAGGAGCTGAAAATTGATATACAAGAAGCAAGAAGAACACCAAACTTCCACGACGAAAAAAAAAATACAGCAAGACACATAATAGTAAAGCTCCCTAGAATCCAGGACAAGGAAAAAATAATGAAGCTGGCAAGAGGGAAGAAACAGATAACATTCAAAGGAAAGCCAATCAGGCTGACATCAGACTTCTCCGAAGAAACACTACGGGCAAGGAGAGAGTGGAGGGACATAGTCAACAGACTCCAAGAAAACAGATGCCAACCAAGAATACTCTATCCCGCAAAGCTCTCCTTCCTCTTTGAAGAAAGAATATGGACCTTCCCAGACAAACAGAAACTCCGGAATTTCATTGCAACTAAACCCCCACTCCAAAAAATACTACAAGGAGTCCTAAAGCCAGAACCTCAGAGGGACGAATAACAATGAAAGAAGGCCAAAAAAAAAAAAAAGTTATTAAAAGAATAAATAAACAAAATCAAAGGAAAGACAAACACAATGGCAAATACAGATGTTAACATATCAATATTAACTCTAAATGTAAATGGACTAAACTCTTCAATAAAAAGACACAGAGTTGCAGCCTGGATTAAGAAACAAAACCCAACCTTTTGCTGTCTACAGGAAACACATTTAGCTACAAAAGATAGAAATAGGCTCAAAGTTAAAGGATGGAAAACAATCCTACAAGCAAATAGACCAAAAAAGAAAGCAGGAACAGCTATACTTATATCAGATAAAACAGATTTCAAACTCAAAAAGATAAAAAGAGACCCCAATGGTCACTACATTATGATCAAGGGGACAATACTTCAAGAAGAAATAACACTCATTAACATATACTCACCAAACGAAGGAGCACCAAAATATATCAGACAACTGTTGTCCTCTCTGAAAACAGACATCAGAGAAAACACATACGTAGTGGGAGACTTCAACACACCACTATCAACAATGGATAGATCAACAAGACAAAAAATAAGTAAAGAAACCAAAGCTCTAAATAAGGACCTAGAGCAATTGGGCTTAACAGACATCTATAGAACACTAAACCCAAAAAAACGGAGTACACATTTTTCTCAAGCGCACACGGATCATTCTCCAGGATCGATCACATACTGGGGCACAAGACAAACATCAACAGATACACCAAGATTGAAATCATATCAACCATCTTTTCTGACCATGAAGGCATCAAACTAGAAATAAACCATAAAAAGAAGGCAAGGAACTTTCCTACCTCATGGAGATTAAAACCACACTACTGGAAGACCACTGGACTAATGAGGAGATCAAAGAAGAAATTAAAAAATTCTTTGAATTGAACGACAAGGAGGACACCAATATCCTAAATGTATGGGATGCAGCAAAAGCAGTAATAAGAGGAAAATATATAGCAATAGAAGCTCACATCAAGAAACAAGAAAGAACTCAAAGAAACAACCTAATCTCGAAGCTCAAAGATCTAGAAAAAGAACAACAAAAAACCCCAAAACCAGTAGAAGAAAAGAAATAATAAAAACCAAAGCAGAAATAAATGAAATTGAAACTAAAAAAACAATCCAAAAGATCAATGAAACCAAAAGCTGGTTCTTTGAAAAAATCAATAAAATAGACAAACCCCTAGCCAGGCTCACAAAGGAAAAAAGGGAGAAAGCACAAATAAACAGGATCATCAATGAAAGAGGAGAAATCACAACGGACACAGCAGAAATCAAAAGAATAATCAGTAACTACTATGAACAGTTATATGGAAACAAGTTTAACAATCTAGAGGAGATGGACAAATTCCTACAACTCTACAATCACCCAAAGCTAGATAAAGAAGAAATAGAACACCTAAACAGACCAATTACAAGCAGCGAAATTGAAATGGTAATCAAAAACCTCCCCAAAAACAAAAGCCCAGGACCTGATGGATTTACAAATGAATTCTACCAAACATTCAGAGACGAATTAGTGCCTATCCTTCACAAACTCTTCCAAAAAATTGAGAAGGAAGGGACAATACCAAACACGTTCTATGAAGCCAACATTACACTAATACCAAAACCGAACAAGGACAACACAAAAAAGGAAAACTACAGGCCAATCTCCCTAATGAACACTGATGCAAAAATCCTCAATAAAATTTTAGCCATCAGAATCCAACAATGTATCCATAAGATAATTCACCACGACCAAGTAGGATTCATTCCAGGGGCACAAGGATGGTTTAACATCCGAAAATCAATCAACATTATCCAACACATCAACAAAAAGAAATATAAAAACCATATGATAATATCAATAGATGCTGAGAAAGCTTTCGACAAAGTGCAACACCCATTCATGATAAAAGCCCTTGAAATTCTTGGGATACAAGGAACATACCTCAACATCATAAAGGCCATCTATGACAAGCCAACAGCCAGTATCATTCTCAATGGTGAAAAGCTGAAAGCAATTCCATTAAGATCTGGAACAAGACAAGGATGTCCACTCTCACCACTGCTTTTCAATATAATACTGGAAGTCCTAGCCAGGGCAATAAGACAAGAGAAAGACATCCAAGGAATCCAAATAGGAAAAGAAGAAGTCAAACTATCACTATTTGCAGACGATATGATATTATACATAGAGAACCCCAAAAACTCCACAGAAAAGCTAATTCAACTCATCAATCAGTTCAGTAAAGTGGCAGGATACAAAATCAACACGCAAAAGTCAGTAGCCTTCCTATACACAAACAATAAATCTGAAGAAGAAGAAATCAAAAAAACCATCCCTTTTGTTATTGAAACAAAAAAAATCAAATATTTGGGAATAAATCTAACAAAAGAGGTAAAGGACCTATACAAAGAAAACTATAAAACACTGTTAAAAGAAATAGAAGAAGACACAAAGAAATGGAGAGACATCCCCTGCTCGTGGATTGGAAGAATAAACATTATTAAAATGGCCATTCTTCCAAAAGCAATATACAGATTCAATGCTATTCCAATCAAAATTTCAATGTCATTCTTCAAAGAAATAGAACAATTATTGATGAAATTCATATGGAATCACCAAAAACCCCGAATAGCCAAAGCTCTCCTGAAAAAAAAAGAAGGGAATGGAGGCATCACACTCCCAGACTTCAAACTATACTACAAAGCCATAATCATCAAAACTGCATGGTATTGGAACAAGAACAGACATACAGACCAATGGAATCGAATAGAAAATCCAGAAATAAACCCACGGATTTATGGTCAACTAATCTTTGACAAAGGAGCAAAGACTATGCATTGGAGCAAAGAAAGTTTGTTCAATAAATGGTGCTGGGAAAACTGGGTCGCTACATGCAAAAGAATGAAGCTTGACCACTACCTCACACCATACACAAAAATCAACTCAAAATGGATTAAAGAACTAGACATAAGACCTGAAACCATAAAATATATAGAAGGAAATATAGGCGAAACACTACATGATTTGCACATCAAAGACATCTTTACAGACACATCACCCAAAGCAGTGATAGTGAAGGCAAAGATAAACAGCTGGGACTACATCAAATTAAAGAGCTTCTGCACAGCAAAAGAGACAATAACAAAAACAAAGAGAAACCCCACCAACTGGGAGAACATTTTTGCACCCAACACTAATGATAAAGGACTGATCACAAAAATCTGCAAAGAGCTGATGAGACTCAACAACAACAAAGAAAATAATCCAGTCAAAAAATGGGCAGAAGAGCTAAAAGAAACTTCTCTGAAGAGGAAATGCAAATGGCCAACAGGCATATGAAAAAATGTTCAACATCACTTGCCATCAGGGAAATGCAAATCAAAACTACCATGAGATACCATCTTACACCAGTGAGAATGGCACATATTAAAAACACTAGCAACAACAAATGCTGGCGAGGGTGTGGAGAAAAAGGAACTCTTCTGCACTGTTGGTGGGAGTGCAAACTGGTCCAACCACTGTGGAAAGCTGTGTGGAGATTTCTGGACCTACTAAACATAGAGCTTCCATATGATCCAGCAATTCCACTCCTAGGTATTTACCCAAAGGACACAGAAACATCAATTCCAAAGAACACCTGCACCCCTATGTTTATAGCAGCACTGTTTACAATAGCTAAGCTTTGGAAACAACCCAAATGCCCAAAAATAGATGACTGGATCAAGAAGATGTGGTACATATATACCATGGAATATTACTCAGCATTCAAAAAAGATAAACACATGCAATTTGCAGCAACATGGATGACGCTGGAAGGGATCATGCTCAGCGAAATAAGCCAAAAAGAAAAAGAAAAATACCGGATGGTCTCACTCATAGCAGGAATCTAGAAAACTTAAATAAGGGACCAGGAAAATGAATAACTATAAGAAAGTGAAAATCAAAATCAACAAAAAACTATGAACCAGAGACACTTTTTTGGGGGGCGGGGCGGGAGGGGAGGGATTGGGGTCAGAATGGGGGGCTGCAATTGTATGGGGAATATAACAATAAAATTTATTATTAAAAAAAAAAAAAAAAAGAATTGCTGCTTTCTTTAAATTTGCTGAACCAAAAGAGAAGGTGTGCACAGATTTCCACAGAAAGTGTAACTCCTTGGAAGACTTTGAGGAGTGAACAGGACTGATGGCTTTCAGAGTGGGAAGTGATTTGGAATGTAAATAATTTCTTTGGATTGAGTTCTGTAGAAGTTTGTCACTGACCATGTTCTTGAGCAATAAGACATGAGTACATAGGCTAAGGAATAGTTTCTCTTGTTAAGTAAATAATCATCAGCACAGTAAAAACCCAAGTCTTTTTAGTGGCCTGCTCAGCTCTTCATAATCTTCCCTTTCATTACCTCCAACTTCATTTCTTGCTACTACCCACCCTCACTCGTGTTGTTTCAGCCACTTAGACCTCATCACTGTGTCTCAAGCACTAGAGACCTTTGCAAAACTTGTGGCCTTTTCACAGAAATGTCTTTTCCCAGGCAACCTCATGGGTCATTCTATTTTTATATCTCTCAACTTCTAACATATTATGTGATTTATGTATATGCACTGGAATGTAAGCCCCATCAGCACATGGATTTTGTTTTCTTTGTTGATGCATGCCTAGTACTTAGAACTGAGTCTGGAATATTCAGTAAGTATTCATTCCATGAATGAATAAAGAGAATGGGTTTTGAAAATTGATCAACCTCAGAATGTTTCAATCTGAGAAATACTATAAGGGAGCAGAGTTGAAGAATTTTCTAGCAAACGACATCCCTCAAAACCCACTAGGTAATATGTATTTATCTACAACAACAATTCCCACTATATTACCACCACAAAAGTAACAAGTTTATTTATTGATTTGCTTATTTATTTTCAGGATTTGCACAATGCCTTGTGTCCCCTTATCCTTTTCCCTCCTGGCTCCCTCTTAACCTCAGAGTTCTCAGGATGTTTGCTGATGTCCACTAGTTTTGGAAGTGCTTTACTATGTCAAATTGTTATGTGAATGTCCTTTTTTTTATCATTCTGATTTATTTTGCTGGACATAATTCCCTCAAGTTCCCTCTATTTTGTTGAAAATGACTGCATTTCATCCTTTCTTTCGGCTGTATAATACCCATGATGTTTATGTACCACATCTTATTGATGCATTTGTCCATGAAAGGAGATTTAGACTGCTCCCACGTATGCTAAATCTTGTCAAATGACTTCTCTGCATCTATTGACATTATTATGATTTTTATCTTTACTTTTCTTAATATACTATATTACATTAATTTATGAACATATACTAAACCACCTTTACATCCTGGGATGAATCCACTCGATCATAGGGTATAATTCTTGTGATTCTTTACTGAGTTCAATCCTGCTAGTATTTTGTTGAAAAATTTCGTGTTGATCTTCATAAGGGACATTGGTCTATAATTTTCTTTTCTTGTGCTGTATTTGTCTGGTTCCAGTATTAATGTAATGTTGGCATCATAAAATTTACTAGGGGGCCTCCCTAGTGGTGCAAGACATTAAGTCGCAGCACTATGAAGGTGTCCACAGCCACTGCAGCACGAGTTCTATCCCCGACCAGGGAGGTGACCCATATGGTGCAGCAGACCTCTCCTGTCTCACCCGCTGTTCCCCTCAGCAGTGTATTTCAGTTGACTTGCCTGTTCAGCTCCCCACTCTGTCTCTCCCTACACCTCTGGCCTGCATCCTAGCTCTTGTATACATACATAAATAAATCTTTAAAAAAAAATTACTAGGAAGCATTCCTTCTTGTACTTTTAAAAATAATTTGAGCAAGGGCCTCCCCTGTGGCGCAGCGTTTGAGCGCTGGGTTGCGAAGCTGCAGCAGCCTCTGCAGCGCCTGTTCGATCTCCGGCTACTCCCCAGCCATTGGGTGAGGGTCCCACCTGGCGCGCAGACCTCTCCTGCCACCCGTTGCTCCCCTCAGCAGTGTACTTTGGTCCTTCTGCCTGCGCTGCTCCCCGCTCTGGCTTTGGTGAATTCTCTCACCCTCCCGCGCTTCTGACTGTACCAGTGCTTGTATAAATAAATAAATAATAAATAAATAAATAAATAAATCTTTTTAAAAAAATAATAATTTGAGCAAGGTGGACATTAGTTCTTCTTTAAGTTTGATAGAATTCATTTGTAGAGCCACCTGGTCCTGAAGTTTTGTTTTTCAGAATAATTTTTATTACTGTTTTAATTTCTGTATTTTTGATCAGATTGTTCAGTTCATCTTTGTCTTTCTGGATTTGTGTTGGTAGATTATGTTGGTTTAGAAATTTATACATTTCTTCAAGGTTTTTTAATTTATTGGCACATAGTAATTCATAGTAGTCTCATGATCTTTTGTATTTCTGTGCTGTCTGTAGTGATTTCCCCTCTTTCATTTATGATTCTGTTTATTAATGTTTTCTCTCTTCTTTTTTTATCTGTTTAGCTTAGCTAGAAGTTGATCTATTTTGTTTATATTCTCAAATAACTGTCTGTTAGTTGCAATGACCTGTTGTATAATCTTTTTGATCATCCATATATATCTTCTCTTCACACCCTTTTTAAGTAAGTGTTTTTCTTACTATCATATTTTATAGATGAAACTAAGGTGTGGAAATGTTAAGTGGCTTCAGAAAGGTAATGAAAGGCAGAACTAGGATTCAAATCCTGATTATTGAGGTTGCGTGACTTAGACTGGTTCCTTTTTCACACTCAGTGCCCAAATTTTGGAAATTAGGGAAATAATCTCCAAATCTTTGAGTTAGGAGGTAGAGGAAGCTGAAGTAAACAAAAGTGGAGAAGTCCCAGCAATATGGTACATGCCCAAGAGCCCACATGGGCACTCAGGAGATGAGACTCTGAGTAAGAAGTAAGCAAGAGTACTAGTTTCATGTAACAAAGGCATGACCTTGGCATTCAGCTAGACAATGAGCTTAATCTGTGCTCTAAGAGCCAGGGAGAGATAGGTAGATAGGAAAAGAGCCAGGAAAATTACTAGGTCAGTGGGAAAAAGTATGTTTGTGTCTGGAAATACTAAGAACTTCATGTTTATTACCACTTTTAAGCCCCACAGTCAACAAGGCATAAAAAGGGCATTGTTACCCTCATTTAGGTTCAGATAAAGAGATAATGACCTGCCCAAGGTCATATAGGTGGGCTTTGACAGGTAGTCCAGGAAGAAAGAGAAGAAGCTAGAACAACACACACAAAGGAACTAACCATTTCTGAGGGAGCAAGGGTGAATGAAGCTCAGGCTTGGTTTTAGATCAAAGGAAACTCAGTCCAGGCCTCCCCGGTGGCGCAGCAGTTGAGCGCTGGGTTGCGATGCTGCCCGCAGCCTCTGCGGCGCTGGTTCGATCCCCAGCTGCTCCCCGGCCACCCGAAGAGGATCCCACATGGCGCGCAGACCTCTCCTGCTGCCTGCTGCTCCCCTCAGCAGTGTACTTCAGTCCTTCTGCCTGCTCTGCTCCCCACTCTGCCTCTGGTGAATTCTCTCACCCTCCCGCGCTTCTGACTGTACCCAGTGCATGTATAAACAAAACAAACAAACAAACAAATAAATAAAACATGCCTCTCTCTCTCTCTCTCTCTCTCTCTCTCTCTCTCTCTCTCTATATATATATATATATATATATATATATATATATATGTAAAAGGAAACTCAGTCTGGTGGATGGATTCAACATATGGGATTGGTAAATGAGCTATGGTATCTCTCAGGACAGGGTGGAAAGCAACTTTAAACACTATGTGGCACAAACATCAAATGACAAGGGAAGACGTTCAACATAACACATAACTACAATTTTGTTAAAAACATTTTTCAACAATGTATAGGAGGTAAAATTTCAGACCCAGGGCAGGTATAGGGTCTTCAGCTCCAGCTACTATATGGGCTCTGCTGTGAGCTGTAGGCTGAAGCTCTTTCAGTTCTCAGGCACAATCACACCAGACCACCACCAGGCCCAGAAATTATGGGTCAGGATCACATCCAGCTCCTGGTGGCTCTCAAGCCATAGAATCACCATCATCTTTTCCTCTCTAATGGGACCTACTTTCTTCAAAACACTCTAAGAAAGAGGTTTCTAATTAAGGTGGTAGATTAAATATCTGTTTATTCTATTCCCTCCCACATCCTCACTAAAACTAAAGTGAAGGATTAAAAACTTATAAACCTACAATCACACAAGAATCACCAACACATGTGATTTTGACAAAATTCTGGAAGACAGGAAGCAGAAGGAAGAGTGACAATGAAAGTATAGGGTGAAGGAAGCTGTGGATTAAAATATTGGCACAAATGAAAGATACATAAGAGTTATTTAATCCTACAGAATGTCAGAGAAGTTCAGTACTCTGACATGCAGGTACAGCAGTGCAGTATAAGTAATGTGGGATGAGTAATATGGAGGGTTGAAAACAAGGTGGCTAATTGAAAGTCTATGAAGAATATAAACAACCCCCCATTTTCTCTAGGTAAAAATAGACACCCATACTTTAAGGGAGAACAGAATTTCCTTCCCTGTAGAAATGAGTGAGCCCAGAGGAAAGGGTTGTACATTATGGCATTAGAGGGTCCCCCAACAGAATGGGCAGCTCTTACACAATCACATTTAAGCAAAGCCCACCCACTCTCAATGTACACACTGGGGTCCTAGTAGCCTTTGTGTGCCACTCTCTTAAATATGAGAAGTCAATTGGGCATCACTAGAAATTTGAGGAATACTTTCAATATTTAAAAAAAAGCAAGGTTTTTTAAAATGGCACTACTAATTTCTCCTGGAATGACAGTTTTCTATATCCAAATATCTTCATACAATCTCCAAAATCCATACAAATTAACAAGGAAAGCTACTCAAATCACATATAAGCAATAACTATACCATAACTACAAAGATTCTATAAACTTTAATTTATAAGGTAAAGATTTTATAAATTTATATAAGAGGAAAATTAAATATATAATATCAGCAAAGCTGGCTCCAGAGCAGAAATCATATTAAGATTTGGATGGAAAAGGGAAGCTGGCAGTAGAGTCCAGGAAGAAGGACTAGGAATAACAGTACTGAAAAGTTGGACTTATATAAAGAGAAAAGCATTCAAAGGAGGAAGCATTACTTAAAGACTGGAAAGTAAAAAAAAAGAAATAACAATTAAATCACAAGATGCCCAAAGGACAACAGAATCAACTTCAATTGAAAATATAATAAACAATATAGCCAAGAGAACAGAAGCAAGAAAAGAGGAAGAAATGAAGAGAAAAGTGATCACTACAGAGAACAGGTAAAAAGATTCAAATACATATAATTGAAGTTGCTTAAAAAATACAGCAAGAGTAGAACTACTATTTAAGATTATTGTTTATAGCAATAACAATACAATTGTACATTATTTGTTAAAACATCAAATTATAGCTTTAAAATTGGTAAATTTTATCCTGTGAAAATTATACTACCATAAGCTTTTGAAAAAACAAAGTGTTTGACCCCAAAATTATATCAGAAGATCTTATGAAAATAAAAATAACCCAAGCTTACATTTTTAATTGTACCTATGTACATAGGAAAATTGACCAGAATGATCTACTATAAAACTATTATAAAGGTAAAGGAAAAAAGCCTCCTGGCAAAATTTCCAAGTGACACACAAAGTAAAGAAATAAAGTCACCTTATGGGATAATTTCTCATGAAAAAAAAGTGATAGTGCCAGGATATACAACTCACAATTTAATAGAAGGAAAAAGGAATTATAGAAAATATTTACTAATCCAAAAGAACCAAGAAAGGAAAAAGGAACATAAAATAGGTGGGTCAAATAAAATACACATAGCTAGAAGGTAGTTAGAAACCCAACTGTATCTGTAATACCATTAAATATAAATGGACTAAATATTGCCAGTATGATACTAAGATTGTCAAACTCTATTTTTAAAAACACTCCTTGTAACAGACACACATTACATATAAGGACACGGATGGCTAAAAGTAAAAGAATAAAGAGATGTTCCACATAAATGCTAACTCAAAGGTAGTTCCAGTAAAACATTAGACAAAGTAAATATAAGATATGAAAACTTACTTGAGATAGAGAAGCTTATTTAATAATAATAAAATGAACAATCCAATAGAAAGATATCATTATACTAAATCTGGGTGTACCCAAAGCATAGCTTTAATATATATAAGAAAACCTGGCAGAACTAAATGAAGAAAAAGACTAATTCAAAGTCATAAACAGAAATTCTAATACATCTCCCTAAATGCTCTGATAGAGCAAGTGTGTGTGTGTATATGTGTGTGTATGCACACAGATACAAACCAACAAGGATGTAGAAATCTGAACAATACAATTTACAAGTTGACCTAAATGATGTATATAGAACACCATACTCCACAATGACAGGATACATATTATTTGCAAAATGCACATGTAAAATTTACTAAAATTGACCACATACTAGTTCCTAAAAACAAATGCTCCAGCAAACTTCAAAGGATTTAAATCGGGCCTCCCCGGTGGCGCAGCGGTTGAGCGCTGGGTTGCGAAGCTGCGCGCGGCTCTGCGGCGCCGGTTCGATCCCGGCTGCTCCCGGCCACCAGAGGAGGGTCCCACATGGCGCGCAGACCCCTCCTGCCGCCCGCTGCTCCCCTCAGCAGTGTACTTCGGTCCTTCTGCCTGCTCTGCTCCCCGCTCTGGCTCTGGTGAATTCTCTCGCCCTCCCGCGCTTCTGACTGTACCCAGTGCATGTATAAACAAAACAAACAAACAAACCAGCAAACAAATAAATAAAGCATGCCTCTATAAAAAAAAAAAAAAAAAAAAAAGGATTTAAATCATCAGGGTATGTTCTCTAATTATAGTAGAATTAAGCTAAAAGAACAAAGAATAACAAAAAGATATAATACTTCCAATTGCCTGGATATTAAACAATACTCATCTAAATAATCCATGGGTCAAAGTAGAACTACATCCGCAATTACAAAGATTTCAAACTGAATGATAATGAAGATATTACATATCAAACTTGTGTAATGCAACTATAACAGTGCTTAGAGATAAATGTATAGTCTGGAATGCATATATTAGGAATGAAGAAAGGCTACCAACCATTAAACTAAATTTGCATCTCAAAAACTAGTAATAGTACAGCTAAGTAAGAAAGAAACTAAAAATAAGAGCAGAAATCAAAAAAATAGCAAAAGAGAGAAAATCAACAAAGCCATGTGTTAGTTTAGTGAAAAGATTAGCAAGCCCCCAGTAAGACTGCCGGAGAGAAAATGAGGGGAAAAACACATAAAGGCGATAAGGAATAAGAGGGAAATCCTTACAAATCCCACAAATGGTAAGAGATATTAAGAGAATATCGCAAATAACTTTATACCAATAGTTTATAATTTGGGTAAATTGGACAACTTCCTCCCAAAATTTATCAGAGCTAAACGAAGAAATAACAAGCTCAAAAAGTGTGGTGTCTTTTTTAAAAAACTGTATTTAGCATTTAAATTTTTCAAACAATCCTGGCTATGACAGAAAAACTAATACCACAGCCATGCTGTCATAAATATCTATATAAAACTAGACAAAATGTATGAAGAAACTTATGTTGGATATTAGGACATTAGGTAGTACAGAACTGTGATCCCCTAAGAGAACAATTACCCATGTGAACTTCATGATATCTTTCTTCCTAGACAATCTCTGGACCATAAAAGGTAGAACCCATGCAGAGAACAGTGAGCTTGCTGACAAGGCAGACATTAGATTTTAGGGCTGCTGAGGCAATTGAGAGTTGTGCAGCAGGGTACTGGAAAAGGAGAGGGCAGCACAAAACAGGAGCATCAGAAATCTGCATGGGGTCACCTCATATCTTCCAGTATTCATCTGAGCACAGACAGATGACAGTATGCAAAGTCTCACAGTCAAGTTAGGAGCTGCTGCACAAAGATCCCAGAGTTCTCATAATGCTGGGAGACACAGAAGTTCCAATCAGCAAGAGGGGCTGAATAATGTGAAATTTAATTGATACCTCAGAAAGATAATATCTTAGGAGTAGAATTATTCTAATACTACACTAAGGAATATTCTAGCCCAGTTCTGGCAGTTTACAGAAAAAAAAAATCAAAGTAATTCAACAATTAATTGACTGCCTACTAAAACAAACCTCAACAATCTTTAAAGGAAACCATGTAAATCTAACAATGAAGCATATACAATGTACAGCCTACCATCAAAGATCACTAGACAATCAATGTGATGCAAAATTGGGAAGAAAAACAGCAGAAATAAATCCAGACATGATAGAGATGTTGGAATTAACAAACACAAACTCCAAAATAGCCATTATAAACTTAATATGGGAAAGGGAGAAAACTTAACATGGAGAGAGAACAGATGGAGAAATTCAGTATATAAATGGAAACTGTTTAAAGATCGAATGGAAATCCTAGAACTGAAAAATATAATACCAGACATTAAAAATTTACTGAATGGGTTTAGAGGCACATTAGACACCACAGAAGAAAAGGATCAGTGAACTTGAAGATAAGACAATAGAACTACGCAAAGTGAGTAACAGGAAAAAAAAAAAAAAAAAAAAAAAAGAAAGGAGGCTTAGTAACCTGTTGACCAGTATTAAGCAGTCAAACATATGTATAATAAAGCCCCAGGAGGAGAGACATTGTCACAGGAAAAATTACATGTGAAGAAATGCCTGAAAGAGTTCAAATATTTTAAGATATAATGAAAAAATATTACCCCACAAATTCAAGAAATTCAAATGCTAAAAATAAATAGAAAAGTCAAATTAAAACAATGATAAAGCATTGACTTCTCATCACAAATAATGCAAACAGAAAAAGTGGAACATCTTTAAACACTGAAGGGGAAACAACTACTGATCTCTTAATTATAATTCATTCAGTGAAAGTATGATCCAACAGCAAAGACAACCACTAAGGGGACCAAAGCTCCCGAAAAAGCAGCTGATCCCAGAACTAGGAAATGGAAAATGCTGGTGCATCTTGCAGAGCCAGAAAGGAGTGGGTAAGTTTGTAAATCACCATTTCACAACCATCATAGCAAAGACCGATTCAGGGAAATGGAGGGAAATTTGGTAAGGATATTTACATGGTCTTAAATTTTCCTCCCCAAAGATGGCTTGCGAACTGTAAGGGAGAAACAGGCTGATAAAGCCTACCACACCTGGGTAACCCAGCTCAACATCACCATTGACAGGTGAGTGTTCTGTGTCTCCATGATGCCTGGAGACGAGCGCAAGGCTACTTGTGTAATATTACTGCCCAGGATTCCACAGTCCAATCATGAGAATATGCTTCCTAATGAAATGCAATCTTACATACACATAATTACCTAATGAGTGTACTCACCAACAAAAAGTCCTGTTTAATGTTCTAATCAGATCAATCTAATCAGAGTGAATAACATTTCCCAAGATGGCTAGCCAGAGCTATTCAAAGTCAGGCCCCTGAAAAAGTGTCAGAGAAAATTGGTAAGAGGGGACTTAGTTCTAAGTTAAAAAAAAAAAAAAAAAAGGAAACATAATAATTTGTAATATATCACTCCTTGTTAGATCCTGGATTTAAAAAAAAAATCTATGAAAGAAAAGTTTGGCACAAATGAGGCAAATTTAAATATAGACTGAATATCGGAAAATATTATTGAATTAGTGGCAAGTGTTTGGGGTGTGGTAATGAGCTTGTACATGTAGGAGAATATCCTTATTCTCAAAGGAAATGCATGCTGAAGTACTTAGGAGAAAAATGTCATGATGACTTCAATTACTTTCAAATGATTCAGCAAAAAGCAAAAAAGAGAAAAAGAAGTCAAATGTAACAAAAAATATGAATGGTTAGGGAAAGGATATATAAGCTTTCATTGCACTACAGATAGTCCCAACTTAGAATGGTTCAACTTTAAAAAATTTCAACTTTACATTGGAGCAAAAGTGAAATGTGTTCAGTAGAAAGCACACTTAGAATTGTGAATTTGATCTTTTCTGGGCAAGGCAGAAAAGAGCAATACTTTGCCAGGGTGCTGGGCAGCAGGAGCATGTCACACTGCTGATGAGGGCAAACAACCAGAACCTACAGTGTACATGTCACCAAGCATTTTTGTTGGTTTTTTAAACATATACATGTACTTTACATCATTCTTCATTTTTGTACAATGTATGTTTTCTCTCAGGTGTAGTCCCTGTAAAATTCCCACCACCAATTCACCCATTTTGTTTTATTTTTAATATTGTGTTTTATCTTCATATCCCACCATGTCTACAAAATGCCCATCCATGTCTGCTGCTTCTGGTGAGAAAAGGAGGAAGGTAATTACTCAAGATGAAACTCATAACTGCCCAACTGTAAGCTGATGTTCTGAGCACATTTAAGGGAGGCTCACTAAGCTGTGGTGTTTGGGAGGTCAGGTGTCTAAGATACATTTCAACTTACAATATTTTCAATTTACGGTGGATTTATCCAGATATAGCTCCACCGTATGTTAACATTGTGAGAAACATCTGTATTCCTTCAACATATAAGCAAGTTTGAACATTTTTTAAATAAAAAGTTCTGAGGGCCTACCCTGGGGGCGCAGCAGTTGAGCACTGGGCTGCGAAGCTGCCTGCAGCCTCTGCAGCTCTGGTTCTATCCCCAGCCACCAGCAAGGGTCCCACATGGCACGCAGACCTCTCCTGCCACCCGCTGCTCCCCTCAGCAGTGCGTTTCGTCAGTTTGCCTGTTCTGTTCCCTGCTCTGGCTCTGGTGAATTCTCTCACCCTCCCGCGCTTCTGACTGTACCCCGTGCTTGTATAAATAAATAAATAAATCTTTAAAAAAAAAAAAAAAGGTTCTGAGAAAAATGAAACTGAAAAATGACCTTTGAGAAAGCAAGGATAACTCAGGGACAAGAGAAAACTTAGAAACATAGTACCTTCAGGGAAATCTGGGAAGCTATTACAAACATAAAATGGAAAATAAAATTTGGTAAACAAGAGAACACTCTTAGAAATGTATACTATGATGGCTGAAAAAAATTCCATAGAAGGATCAGTAGATCAAAAAAAGATTTAAGAGACAACAAAATGGAAACAGAGAAATGAGAACTCCAGAGCATCAGTCCAGGGTGCCAACATCTGATTAACAGTAGTCCTAGAAACTGGGAACAGAAACCTACAGGGAGGAAGGTAGGATATTTTAGAAATAGCAAGCAAGAAAATGTCTTAGAACTGAAAAACATTTGACTTCCATCCAAGATCCCAGAGGAATGAAGAAAAATAACTCCACTAAGACATACTGACACCATCATCAAAGTCCAAGATGCTAGTGATACAGAAATTGTTAAAGATTCCAGAGATATAAGCAAACACACTTACCTTTCACCTACACAAAGCAGGGTTCTGAACAATTTTACTCCACAGATCGGCACTGGGAGTGGAGGGATCTGGGCAGCTGGAAGCTGGGCCTCCCCTGCAGAAGGGCCCTTAGGCTTTGCCCAATAGCATCGTTAAAACAAAGATTTCTTTTCCACAAAAAAGGTTTACCCTAGGGCAGGAAAACCACCATATTTATCTTTGTATCCCTCTTATTTCTTTCTACAGCACTGAACGAATAGACACTCTTTTGAAGCAGCTTTAGTTAGCCTCTGTCTCTCTCCACTGCATCATTTCCTTCCCTCTCATTTTCTGTCCCCTTCCTGCTCTGTTCTTTTTGATCCCGAAAACACTAGCTGAGACCTAGTGTGCTAGGTCAGGGGGTATCAAGGGAACAAAGACCAGTCTCGTGCAGGAGTCCCACCTGTGAGGAGAGACACTGCACACCCAGACAGGGACCTCCCTCAAGGGAGCTGGGCAGGCTTCCTTTCCAAATTACAGCGCAGTGTCCAGATGTGCCTCGTAAGAGTTTAATGCTCCCCATTGTTTTGTGTTTTTTTTTGTTTTTTTTGTTTTTTGTGGGACCCTCGCCGGGAATCGAACTGGCGCCTTAGAGGCTGCGGGCAGCCTCGCAACACAGCGCTCAACCGCTGCACCACCAGGGAAGGCCCTAATGCTCCCCATTCTTACTTAAACTTGAGTTAAGATGAATTATATTTTCTAAAAAAAAAAAAAAAAAAAGATGAATTATATTTTCTATTCTTCTAGTCTTGGGGAATTTTCTAAAGGGTTGGTGGCTCCGGAAGGGAGAAAAGTTCCCCCTTAGTATAATCCAGGTGGAATTCCTATGTTCCTTCAACTGCTGCTGTTCCTTGAAAGAGGAGGCCACAGGAGGCAGACGCCGCCTCATCAGCAGAACCCGGCCTGCGGGTAACAGTGAAGGGTGAGCAGCCCAGGGCGGACTTGGGTGAGGCGCCCCCACGAACAGTTCCCGGAGGAGCCACTCCCCCTAGTGGCCAAAAGTGAAAACTGCCGTGCTCCTAGCCAAGGAAAAGTCAGTAAGGCGCTTAAGACTTTCCACACACACCCCGCCCTATAGCGACCCTGACCTCCTTTACAAAGTCTGGTTAGGAAAAAGCAGAGGCAGTCACAGAGTCTGGTTAGGGAAAAGCACAGGCAATCTGGAATGTCATTTATACAATCTCCCTGAGCCCTTGGTGGAACTTGCAATGAAAACTGAACTGCCGTTTGTGGTGCAAGACCAGAACCCCTGCTCAGGCCTGCTCTATGAAGGCAACTTCCTGGCTCAGCGCCCTACTTTTCACAAAGCCCCTCCAAGGTCAGCCAGGAGGCCTTAGCAAAATGTTCACATGTACATATGTCCATGCAAAATCTCAAAATTAAGGGACTTTAGTATTTTTCCTACAGAGGGTCCCACAAACTGTATAAGCCTCAGAACACACAAAGTTTATATCTGACCCTGATGATCACACCAGGGTCACGGGGTTCAGAGTTATTTAATTCAAATGTCCAATCCCCAACCCCACTTCACCCCGGGGAGCGCATGCAGGGGACTTTGGGAGGGTAGTCTGCTCAGCAGTCACGAACAAGACTGTGTAGGTCATACAGCTATAGGTCTACATCGAACCTCTGTCCCTAGACATGTTTCCTGACTCTTCTTTTCTTTCTTCTTCTGAAAGGTAAGAATAACAATTAAATAAACGGCGTGGCTGCAAGAATAGAATCAAGTAAGGCATGGTAGGAGTTGTTTGAAACCTGGCCTGTAGGAGGTGCTCCAGGAACAGTGGCCATGGAGGCTAGGGCCATAGATCCCTAGCCGGGGGTGGGGCGGGGGGAATATATATATAATCAACTTAAATTCAACTGTAGATATTAAGTGGAACCAAATAAAATCACCAGCACATCACCGTTTTTGACCTACAAAAACATGGCAGCTTCACATGAATGGCTGGGATGTGGGTTCTTGGAGATGACCCTAGTCCTTCTCATGTACGTCTGTGCTTTGCCTGGAGAGACAGGGAGACAGTCTGATTTTCTGCTCTCTCCCTCCTGGAGTCCCAGTCCGTGAACATAAAGATCACTGTGATAAATAACGAGGGCCTCCCTGGTGGCGCAAGAGGTTAAGTCTCAGCACTATGAAGCAATCCACAGCCACTACAGCATGAGTTTGATCCCTGGCCAGGGAGCTAAACCCCATGGCGCAGCAGTCCTCTCCAGTCTCACTCACTGCTTCCCTCAGCAGTGCATTTCAGTCAGTCCTCCTGTTCTGCTCCCCTCTCTGCCTCTGGTGAGTCCTCTTTCTCTCACTTTCTCTCTCTCTCACACATACACACACACACACACACACAACACACCACACTCTGGCCTACACCCCAGCTCTTGCATGCATAAATAAATAAATCTTTAAAAAATATGATAAATAAGTCATATAATAAATAAAATACCTATCGCATTTGAAAGTTGCTAAGAGTAGATCTTAAAAGTTTTCATTGACAGGAAAAAAATTCTATATGGCAACATTTGTTAATGAGATGGATTATAGTAATCATTTCATAAAAATAAAA
>NW_023604897.1:0-30930 GCF_014898055.3 Talpa occidentalis
TTGTAAACAGTGCTGCTATAAACACAGTGGTACGGTTGCTCTTTGGAATTGATGTTTCTATGTCCTTTGGGTAAATACCTAGGAGTGGAATTGCTGGATCATATGGAAGCTCTATGTTTAGTAGGTCCAGAAATCTCCACCACAGTTGTCCATAGTGGTGGACCACTTTGCACTCCCACCACCAGTGCAGAAGAGTTCCTTTTTCTCCACATCCACCTCATTGTTTATGTCTAGAGCAGAGGGCTTTTCTAGAACTAAGATCCTCACTTTGTGACACTCCCCTTTCCCTTTCATATCAACTTGAGAATTGGCCAAGGTTTTCCTGACTCCATCTCATCCTGTGCCTTGTCAGAGAGGACAATAGTATCTAAGATGCTAACAGCTTGAATCTTCTAAATTCTTTCCACTGGAACTGCTGGTTCAGTGGGCATGTGGTTTGCCCTTATCACTATTTCAGGTGATAATTTTGTGAGTATTTTGCCACTGATTTCCCATCTTTTGAGCTTCTGTTCTCAGTCTCCTTGCTGCCTATCACCAAATGTCTAAAGCAAATCCTGCACATTTAAGTTTTTTAATTATAACACCCTTTTTCTGGTTAACAATTGCTTCATTAAGCAAGTTAAATAATAATTGCTCCACAGAAATGGCAATGAAATCTCAGTAGCTTAACATTATTTAACTTTATTGATTCGCTTATGAAAAGCTGTCCATTAATATTCTCATTATTGGCGTTTCTGAGTGGTCTCATCCATGGAATCCAGGGTCTTTTCATTCGGTGGTTCTCATGGACCTCAGAGTCCTCCCTGGACCCCCTCCCTCCAGCCACCCATTGAGAAAAAAGAGACAAAGACAGTGTAAAACAAAGGCACAGCAAATATCACTAAAACTCTGAAAATGGTCTGTACTGCTCCTGCCCACATTTTACTGATCATAACTTAGTCCCATGGCCCATCTAACTTCAGGGAGGCTAAAACATATATTTCTCTTGAAAGGGATGATTTGGGAGCACATAATTCTAAGACAGAGGAGAACTGAATAAAATAACCTGTGTGGGACCCTGGCCGTAGTGTCTGATGCACGCACAAAGTATTCAATCAATACTGGTTACCGGTAAAGAGAACACTTTAGGTACTGACTGGTCTCAATAAACTCCTGAAGAATCTCTATTACATATCCACATGGTTTAATCAAAATATCATTAGAAGTAGGATGACATTTTCACTTATTGAAATTCTGACAGCTCATAAATCCTAAAATTCAGGATCCACTGTGGAGAGCAAAAAAAGTGAGATGCATTCTGTTTTATATGCACCCAGACCTGCCTGCGATTGCACATATGTGCGATGAACTCTTGAAGAATTGCTATAATTCCCATTCATTGTGTGAACCTTCCTAGATACATCTTTAGTTAACTTTATAATGCTATTTTCTATTTCGACTGCAGAAAGGGTAAGTTGTGATATCCATGGAATGGCTCTTTATTGTCCTGGGAATTAGGAACACATACTGTACAGGGATAAACACTTCCTCTTTTCCACCTGTTCTGAAACATTTGTGAGAAATAAAGCTATCACTGAAAATATCTGTCTACCTGGGGGTAGGGAGGACAAATTCTCTTGCTGCCTCCTCCATGTACAATAGGCTGTGTTTGTGGGTTTCTGTAGGTTTCTCATATGGGGTGTATGTGTACAAGAAAAATAATTTTATTTTAGGAACAAGATGCCATGTGATCTTTACAAGATTAGGTAGAGGGATGAGTGCCAACCAAAAGCAATAACAATGTTAATGAAATGAATGACTAGGGAGAAATTTCTGGTGAATGTCTATCATGAAGAAAAATGTCAGAAAAAGCTGTGAATATCCCCCGATAGAAGAAGCCTCAGATGAAATTGACATTTGAAACAGTTGGCAAAGGTCAAATTTTTCTATAATAATATTCAATTCAAATCAGAGCCACTGTGAGCTCTTAAGATCCCCCAAAAGGTTCCATTGAATTCTCTTCTGATTTCTAAACTAAAAAGTTTAGGTTAAGTAAATTTTCAGCATGCAACAATTTTTTTTTAAATCCTGGAGAAAATGAGATGTCAAAGATCTCAAAAATGGGTGCTAATATCTTTCTCTTCATGCAATTAAGACTACATTTCTCCTGTTCTCTAAGAAGCAATACTTTTGGCTCTAGTTCTTTTACTCCCATCTGATTTGCTTCATCTCCTTTGAGCCAGAATATCAGTAACCTAAGGGCTGTCTCCATAATGTCAACAACTAAGATTGAGTTTGGGGGCCTCCCCGGTGGTGCAGCAGTTGAGCGCTGGGTTGCAAAGCTGCCCGCAGCCTCTTCAGCACCTGTTCCATCCCCGGCCACTGGGTGAGGGTCCCACATGGTGCGCAGACCCCTCCTGCCACCCACTGCTCCCCTCAGCTGTGTACTTCGTCAGTCTGCCTGTTCTCTTCCCCGCTCTGGCTCTGGTGAATTCTCTTACCCTCCCGCACTTCTGACTGTACCCAGTGTTTGTATAAATAAATAAATAAATCTTCAATCCTGTAAAAAAAAAAAAAGATTGAGTTTGGAATGAAGACAGAACCTTGAGAAGCACAACGTGGCCACCCCATATTTCCAAAGCTGTTTCATACTAAAAAAATGCTGACAATGCTTTCTCCCCATTAAGTTGACCATCATGAGTGTTATTTATTTGAGTCACAACTCAGAACATCAGAAAGAGAGTCAAACTGAAGGAATAGAATGAGTCATAACCAGAAGGTTATTTCCCCATCAGTCAAAAACCACTCCATTGGGCATCAAATGAAGAAAGTCACAGAAAAAGGCAGAAAATAATTTAAATTGGAACATTTTAAAAGATAACAGACTTGGGTTGGTTTTGAGCCTAGCCTCCTATTAATGTTTCAAGGGTCAGGTCAGTGGAAAAAGATGGGCCCCAGAATCATCACAGGGACCATTGGGAAAAGCCTGAACAACTTCTACATTGGTTGTGGGAAGCAAGTTGGGTCATGGTAAGTTACCTCAAGAAAAGAAGAACTTAGAAGTTTACACTAGTGACCCCTGAGGGGCCCTATCTGAAAGACAGGATTCTCTACCACTACATTGTTGACATATAGGACCAGGTAATTCTTTGTTTTAAGGGCCTGTCCTGTATTGCACTGCCTGGCTTCTACCCATTACATGCCCGTAACACTCCCCAGTTGCAACAATCAAAACATCTCCTGATATTTCTAAATGGAGCAAAATTGCCCTTGGTTAAAATAGAGTGCTTTAAAGGAATTTTATCCCCCAAAGTAGGAAAGGCAGTACAATTCCTTCCACTTTTTCCGATGCCTCTGTGAATTATCTTTTATGCAAACAGATCTGTTTTATTTCATTCTTCTATATCAATCAACTTAGTTTTGATTTCTTTTCTACTTTCTAAAGCCCTTTCCATTTTTTTTCAAATAATACCCCACATTCATTATCTCCTACAATCATTTAGATGATAATCTCCTCTGGCCATATACCTCCTCTATCTTTTATTTTGTTGCAACTTACTGGCCTTCAAAACTTTTTTTCTACACAGCAATAGCTAATCAATATGGATGAAAAACCTTCTAGGTGTTTCTGGTTCAACACGGGAACTTTCAGTCATCTTCATAGAAAGAGCTAGTATGAAATTAATCAGTTAATAAACAGATTCTTCTGTGTCTGAACTTCAAGCACATGAGCAGTCTACTGAGCAATGTAGGATTTGGAGTTTTCACTCCTTTTAAATCATGCCACTATTTTCATTAGCATTGTTATTTATTCTTATAGTTCTCGGTACGTTACTAGTTTCAGTTACCATTACCTGACCCCAAATTGTCCCATCATCCCTGGACTATATCCTGCCTGATTGTGCAGGTTGAGGAACTAAGGTGGAGAACTGTGGGTGCTTTGGTGGAGAGTGACCTCTCGTCACATACATTAAAGAAGTTATGAGCCTCTTCGTCCAAATCATGCACCACATTGTAAACCAATGTTACCTCTATAATAGTAGATTTAATTTAATTAAAAAAGAGAAATGTACATATCATTTTGTATATATTCCTGAGTCATAGTTACAAATGCCTTCATCTAACTCAAATTTCCCACCCATTTTATAAATAAGAAAATCGAGACCCACAGATTATGACAGTCACACAATTTATTTCCTGCTTTGCTTTGTAGCTACAGTGCACACAGCAGCATTTTGTGCTCTAATATAGTATATTCCCTTAGCTTAGACTTGCTGCTATAACGATCTTCTTTTTTTATCTCAGGTTATTGCCTTGTAAAAGAGTTCTGATACATTAGTGGTTTTTATTGAAAGCTACCTCCAATCTGTTTTAGAAATAAGAAAGGTATAAATAGTAAATAAATAATGAACCCAGGAGCAGAGAGGTTTTTACAGCTTGTTGGTAGCAGAGCTGGGACTGGGACCTAATTTCCAATTCCCAGCCCAATTCTCTCTCCATTACAACCCGCTTCCCCCAGCATCTGTGGGTCTCCCATTTTATAGCATTGGGGGCTTGAAGACTCCATAAATAAACACTGCACCATTGCCAGGTTTACTCCCAAATATTTCACTTACACACCAAGTTGGTCCAGAGTTTAAGGTCTGAGATAGCTGTGTTGCCCTCTTATGAGAATAAAGCACAATCAACTAACCAGTGGAAGAGTCATTTGAAGTCTTTGTTTTGTGCAGAAGTATAGGTAATAAGTGGTGATTCACAACCTTTTCAGATATGAAAGGAACACACTTTGTTCTTTGGAAGTTCATATATAAAACCTTGAAAGTTCATATAAAATCTTGGTTTCATTAGCAACAGGCCTTTATATGACCAAGAAAATGTAACTTTTAAAGATTAGTCCATAGTTCCTCCCCACCAACTATCTCTCCATTCTCTTTCACTCTTGTGTGTTCTCTGGAAAAGTATTCAACAAGAAAAATGAACAAGGATTCAGAAATAGCCTTCTCTTTTAAAGTCTGGAACATCAGTAAAAGTTTAAAATATATTAATGAGGAACAAGAGAGTAAGTTGTATGGGAGAAAATTATTACAGCTTATCCTCAACCAATTGAAAATAAAAAAAAAAAATAGGAAGACAGGGCTTAAAATATGAATGCTCATTAAACAGAGTTTGCAAATATGTAATGTGGCCTGCGGTTGAGCCTTGTTCTTGGCATGGAGTTGACCCACAAAGGCTTCATAAATTTGAATGTCTTGCCAAAATTATATAACAGGAAGTTTTCACAAAATCATTTAAATTTCCGGATGCTCCTAAAAAAAATTCTAGAGAACTGTGCACAAAAGGCCTCTGGTTTCAGCAAGACAACCATTGGCTGGAAACGAGTCAGGTGGGCAAGTTCCTGAAAACCCCATGATCTAGTTTGTTTTCCATTTGCTGGTGCTGATTAACCTCCCAGTAATGGGCCTCTCTGGTTCCCGCAGGAACTTACATGCCTGTGTCATGTAATATAGTGTCTACCTTTGTTAGAGACTTGCTTTCATAGTATCTTACTTTTTTCCACTTATGTCAAATGTTAGCCTATAATTAGACCTGGGAGCCCATCTTCTAGAGATCAAATCCAAGGTTTCAAGATTTACTCCAGTCCACAAAGACTTTCAGAACACTTACCTTCTTCTTCCATGCATCTTCTTACTTTCTTTGATAAATCTCTCATTGGCCCTGAGCTGAGATGCACAGCACAGCAGATGAAGGTTATAAATTTTTACTCAAGTGATGGGCTTCATTTGAACCTGTCCCAACATTATTGCTGCCAGTTCCAATTCCAAATCATGGCTTTCATTTCTTATTACAGTGCACAAAATTTGAAGCTTGTCTAACAAAATTACCATTAAAAAGAGGGAGAAAATCTATAGAGATTTAAATTGCTTTTGATAAAAAAGGAAGAAAAATTCTTAACAACTTACGGTTAAATTCCAAACTGACTTGGCACTATTAATTATAAGACTATATTTATAGCTATTTGCAAATTTAATTCTTCAAAGCACTTTCTCTGATTAGATTACCTTTGATTCTCAAAACTCTCTACTTTGCTGCTATTACACACTTGTGTTAGGTTACAATCATAGTTTATCACATCAGTTTCTTTTTCTTCTCTTTTTAATCTTTCTGGTCTCCACCCTGACTCTTCTTAGAACCTGCAAATTATTTTGCTGACAGTTGGTGAATTCATTGATCTGTCACTGTGTTCGCATTTTGTGACTAGTTTTTTCCTGGAAATTGGGTTTATTTATTTTTGTTTGACTTTTTTATTATGGAAATTTCAAAAATTATACAAAAGCAGGGAAAGCAGGATAATAAATCCCCATGGGCTTGTTAACAAACAAGAATAATCAACAATATGCAGCTAATATTATTTTGTTTTAGATTTTCCATAATTTTATTCATCATACAGACATCAAATTTTATTGAAGTCTAAGAGACAATGACTTAGTAACTATGTCCTAGATATTACTTTTAACTGAATGTTAATTATCATTAATTTCACTAGAATGGATTTCAACAAATATGCAAATGGTGTTCAAATTTCACCAGTTGTCTATAAGGGTCTTTTAAAAAATTGGCATGATGTTTTATATGGTTTGATTTGAGCATCTTTTTTTGACTGTGGTAACAACATTAACATGCGATCTCCCCTTTTAACAAATATTAAGTTGTGCGACATGGTACTGTCAGTTACAGACACTGCTGTAGAGCGTCATGACTCAAACTTCACACCTGTTCAACAGCAATTTATCATTCCCTCTACCCAGATCCCTGGTGACCACCTTTCTACTGTCTGTCACTATGCTTTTTGCTCCTTTAAGTGGAACCATGTAATATTTATCCTTCTGTGTCTGGCTTTTTTTTATTTAACGTGTTGTTCTCTGGGTTCATCCATGTTATCACTAAAGCAGGATTTCCTTTCTTTAATGGCTGAATAATAATCCAATGTGTGTGTGTGTGTATATATATATATACATATATATATATAAATTTTTCTTCTATTATTTCATTGCATGATAGGCCTTTGTGTGTTTCTATATCTTCATTATTGGGAAAAACTGCAGTGAACATGGGTGTACATGTCTTTTAAAAATCCTACTTTTGATTCTTTTGTGTATATATCCAAAAGTGGGATTGCTGGTTCATATGGTAATTGCATTTCTATTTCTTCAGGAACCTTCCTACTGTTTTCCACAGTGACTGTAGCAGTTTACATTCCACCAACAGTGCCCAAGGGTTCCGATTGCTCCATCCACTCAACACTTGTTTTCTTCTGTTTTTTTTTTTAATATTTATTTATCTATTTATACATACAAGCACTAGGTACAGTCAGAAGCGCGGGAGGGTGAGAGAATTCACCAGAGCCAGAGCAGGGAGCAGAGCAGGCAGAAGGACCGAAGTACACTGCTGAGGGGAGCAGTGGGCAGCAGGAGAGGTCTGTGCGCCATGTGGGACCCTCGCCGGCGGCTGGGGATTGAACAGGTGCTGCAGAGGCTGCGGGCAGCTTCGCAGCCCAGCGCTCAACCGCTACGCCACCAGGGGAGGCCCCTTCTTTTGTTTTTTGGTAATGTCTTTTGAATAGTTGATTTGTTCAAATAAGGCTTCATACATTTGGTTGGTTTTTGTTTTTTATTTTGCTCTGTAGTGCCTTCACCCTCTTTCACTTTTCCTTTCAAATTACATGTGGAAGGACCTGAATTCTGTAGAATTTCCTACATTCTAGGTTCAACTGGCTACATTCTGGTGGTGTTTTAAAATGAGTTTTGTGATTCCCAACATAGAAAATTATCTTCCTATGGAGTAGACAGAGGAGGCTGTGGCCAGGAGCACAGATCAGCTCTAGGAGCACAGATCAAGCTTCCCTGGACCCCAGGGAGGATGAATGTTTCAGAACATCTTTAAAATATTTGTGGTGCTCCTCTTGGGAAGCTGTGCTCAGCAGAACTGGACTGGAGAGGCAGCAGAGAGGCAGGAGGAAACAATAAGCTGGGCTACTTTGTGGTTCTCAGACCGGGTTCCCTGAGGGCCATTTTGCAATGGGGTTCATAGGTGGTGGCAGTGAAGCTGGATTTGGGCCTCCCAAGTCCATATGGAACTATTCCTAGTGTCTGTTTTACATATTAGACCTCAACTATAAATTCTAGATTTTATATTTAAAAAGGTATATTTGAAAGCCAGTCTTACAGAAAAACTTAGATCTGGAATCAGGGAGATTTAATGCTTCACCTAACTTGATGTTCAGTACGTCACTTAGCCTTTGGGGTTTCAGATTCACCATCTGTTCCCTTAGGAGATGCAGATCGGCTCTGCATATCTTACCAGGTTGTTGTGCGAACCCAGAGTGGTGATAGTTTGAAAGTATTTTCGCACAACACCAACCCAAAACTTTTTCGTTTCCTTTTCCTTTTTTTCCTTCATTAAGTCATGAACATTACTTACAGTGCAGAGGCTTTAAGAGGATCAAAACTCAGATTTCCCAAGAGAAAGAGGAAGTGCTGTTAAGGGTGAAGATTGCATTAGACTTAGAATAATAATAATAGAAAACAACTGACTTTGCAAGCTTGGTACACTGAGAGACTAAATACACACTTCTGAGGAATCTGTGTGTTAACTGAAAATACCTAGCTCCAGGGACCTATGCAGGTTCTACTTTTAGCGAAGGTGGGGCATCAGTGAAGAGCCAGCACTCCTGCCTGATGGAGCTCATGACTTGATCCCTGCACTTGCTGGCATGTGCAAAGCCCAGAAGGAAGGTACGAGCAGCTCTCCTAGAGGTGTTAGACATCTGATCATTTAAACAGTGTATCATGTAGAGGTCGAATGGATTCCCTGAATTTCTTTTTTTTTTTTTCTTCTTTAGACTGAACACAAATCTCCACCCTAATGAGTTATGCTATACAGTAGAGGTTCTCAAGGCACCATCAAATTCACTAGCATGGCCTTTCACTGTATCTCCTATGATTTCCTATGAAGGGCCTATTTTAAGTGAAGTGAAAAGAGCAAGTTATATAACTATCCTGTTACCTAGATAAGTCTTCTTTGCCACTTAATGGCTATAGACTTTGGCTCGCTGTTTTACCTACCTCTATATTCTCAACTATGAAATAGGTATAAACAAGAATAATAACAATAATATTGTATTATATTGCAAAAAGGGTGAAAATCATCATCATCATCATAATCATCACCATCTTTGCCATCATCACCTACCAACTAGAGTTCCAGAAAATAAGATAACTTTCACATTGTAAAGGACCGCACAGTGTTGTAGACTAAAGCAGTGCCCAGATCATAGTGCTTTGCTTCTGGAAGGTGCTAGAACAAAATCTAGCAGTGTATCTTGTTTTTTATCTAGTTATTCATTTTAGAATTCCTTTTTTTCCCCCCAAAGATTTACTTATTTATTTATACAAGCACTGGGTACAGTCAGAAGCACGGGAGTGTGAGAGAATTCACCAGAGCCAGAGCGGGGAGCAGAACAGCAGAACAGACGGACCAAAGACACTGCTGAGGGTAGCAGCGGGTGCAGCAGGAGAGGTCTGTGTGCCATGTGGGACGCTCATCTGGTGGCCGGGGATTAAACCGGTGCTGCAGAGGCTGTGGATAGCTTCGTAGCCCAGCGCTCAACCTCTCTGCCATGGGGGAGCCCCTAAAATTCCTTTTTATATGAATGTATGTGATTATATCTTGACTATCTCATTGTATGCAAGAAATTTACATGAGAAGATGGATAGATAAAGGAGAATGTACATAATAAATGAACACCTGGAGATGCATTTTGCTACTTATAGGAAAATGAGCATGGAGAATGCCTTTTTTTTAAAAGCAAGGAATCCTTGGAGTAAACATTAGTTTTTCTTCTGTTTAGCACACTAACTTTTTAAAAGGAATTTCTTTTTCCCCATTCAAAATGTGTGGCTGTTTGTGTTCCTAATTACATTTTCACACTCACTGGTGACCAAACCATACTGTTCAGTGAAGGGTGGGCAATCATTCCCCTGTAGGTTTTGGGCTGAAGGAAGGCTCCTTCCCTTCTCTTTAAGATTATGTTGTTGGGAGTATATGAATAAAAGACAGGTAGAAGTAACTTTCCCCACAAGGGATAGGAATTGGGATAAACACACTAACAGAAGTGAGGTGAAGGTCAGTTCTGAGTCCCTATGTCCAGATGTACCAGAAACCAGATCTTACACAGTAACAAAAACAATAAGTGAATCCTTGTCTCCTTTTGATTTGGGCCTTTCCTTACAACCAAGAGTCTTGAATAGACATCCTGTATGTCTTTATCTGTGTAGTATGCCAATATATATGTGTTTGCAATTCTTACTCATGGGTATTTTTCAATATCTTGTATATATCTATTTATTTTAAACCCAGACATCAGACTTTCCTGATGCTATGAATTGGGAAGGGTGGGATCGGTGTACTTGAAAAGAACCCATCCAGTTCAAAAATAATCATCATGAAATAAATTCACTTTTAGATATACCTGGTAAGATTTTTTTTTTTTATAGAGGCATGATTTATTTATTTATTTATTTGTTTGTTTTGTTTATACAAGCACTGGGTACAGTCAGAAGCGCGGGAGGGTGAGAGAATTCACCAGAGCCAGAGCAGGGAGCAGAACAGGCAGAAGGACCAAAGTACACTGCTGAGGGGAGCAGCGGGCGGCAGGAGAGGTCTGCGCACCTTGTGGGACCCTCCTCTGGTGGCCGGGGAGCAGCCGGGGATCGAACCGGCACTGCGGAGGCCGTGGGCAGCTTCACAACCCAGCGCTCAACCACTGCACCACCGGGGAGGCCCCCCTGGTAAGAATTTTAACTCATAATTTCATAATACATGTTTTCTACCTCTGACAAAAGACCTATGCTGATCATATAATAGATGTCTAACAGTCTTATTCTGAAGTTTTGCTTCCAAAGAGGATCTTATATTGAACTCAATCAAGAAATACAAGTATGATATGATTCTCCTTTTTGGATATAGCTAACATCCTTATTTTCAAAATACTTTATAAGTATAGATCTTGTTTACAGTTATTACTCAATTATGGAGTTTACTTGTAGACCTCAAAATCAATTCCCATAAATTTAAAGAGGGAGGGTTTTTTAGATGGCATTAACTAGTTCATAACAATTTCTAGGCAGAATAGGGGATTCTAGTTAGGTGAATCACAGTTAGAAAAAGTAACCAGGGGGAACTAGGTCCTAGGGAAACCGGTTATAGAACCGGTGCCGCAGAGGCTGCGGGCAGCTTTGCAACCCAGCACTCAACCGCTGCACCACCAGGGAGGCCCTCTTTGGATTTTCTTAAATGACATATTCTAAGGTTGTATGTCACATTCAAAAATTCTTCTTTGTCCTTTGACTGAATCCAATTCAATATTTTCCAAAGGCTTTTTGTCAAAGTAGGTAATACCAGCTATAAACTTCAAACTGCTGTTATGCTATACATATGGCTAAAGTCCTTACAAAATATCCTGTAAATGTATGAGTAGCTAACTTTTAAAGATATGTAGAAGGCACATAAGACAAAGAATTGATTTACATTACCAAAAAACAATTTCCTATGCACTTACTCATTTAAATATCCCAGCTACCATGCAGGCTCACAAAACTCTGTAAGAAACTGGGAAATTAGTGGAAGAATTGGTATATGGAGCACTTTACATGGATTTAGCCTTTGAATCAATTCCCTTAGAGTGTAAAAATATCCTACAGAAGGGGAGAGGGAGGGAAATAGTAAAACAAACAAATATCTCCTAAATTTTAGCATTAATGAGCTGGGGTTGATACTTCCAAAGTCAAAATTTATCTAGCCATATAAATAATGCTGGAAACATTTGTGATATAATTTGAATTTTTAGTTCCCAAGAAAAAGAATAACTAATGTTTAAATGGAAGAGCTATTTAGAGAATGAACGTTTAGCCTGAATCCATTAAAACACGATCTATCTGGTGGGGGTCAGAAAGAAGAGGACACACTCATTGTTTCAATAATATGCCCATTTCTGTTCTAAATATGACTTTATCAACAGGTTACCTTTCATTGGGAAGAAAGTGAATTCAGGACTTTGAATACTATAAAATGTTGATGTCAAGCACATATAAACACAAGGGGGCTGGAGGATTAAGAAAGGGGTTGAATTCAGGTTTTGGTAATTTAATGATAGTTAATTGTCATAGGTAGGTATCAATAGTTTTAACCTATGATTTGTACAGAGTTATGGGGTTTCCTGTTTTAGTTCATTCCTATTCTCTGTCTATTGCCTCTGAATACAACTGTCAACTATTTTTCACACTGGAAAACCTACATAAGCCAGTTTGCTGTTGAGTCAATATCAAGTTCTTTGAGTGGGGGTAACAGGGATATGTGTCTCCTATGACTTTGTATCACAATGAAAGCAGGATGCTGAGCAACATTCGGTGTACAAACATGCATTAGTAAACTGGCACAAAAATCTGACTGCTTCTATCGGTCGGATATTCCTACTCTTTGTTCTAAGGCATTGACAAGCACCTAGCACAGAAAGCTCCTTCCAAGGCAGACACAGTTAACTGTGATAGCTGGAGGTATTAGCATTGTCATGAAGCCAAATGGCAGGTATGTTGAGAAGGTAAAAGAGCATGAAGTCAAGAAGGCTCTGGAATTCAATTTTTGCCCTGTATTATAGGACTGCTGAGTTGTTGTAGGTAGAGTTCACATACTCTTTCTACCAAATTCTAACTTGAAATATCTCTGGGCTAATTCAAACCATTCTCTGGTGTAGATCTTGACAAAGACATATGAAGCGCCAAGCAACCACATCTGACTGTGTTGGTTCCTGCTCATAGTGGTTCATTTGCTAGTTAAATGCCCTTGGAGTGCTTTGTGCTGTGCATTTATGACAAGAGTTCAGGTTTTACCCCACTGACCCTAGGGTGTAGATTAGAGCTGAACAGTGTGAAAATACACATTTACTATGTACACGTATTAGCTTTTATGGCAACTTGCCATGTGGGCACTATAGTATAGACTGTATCTTCCTAGTGCCATTCCTGGTGCTGTCTCTCAGGATACTTTCATTGCTTCTTTCCAAGGCAAGCATAATGGAAATTGACATTCCCTATTAAGGCTTCATTCCCTTTGCCCTGGAACCTACAGAAAACTCCCCTGAGTATCTGTCACTGACTACTAAGGTCACTCAACTCTTTCATATGTTTAGATCCTATTTCCCCATGTAGAGAATGGCCAGGGATCATTTCCTGTGGCTCTTTATTCATCTGCAAGACTGCATACCTTGCAGCTGTACTCAGTAGGAATCTGTTGAATAAATGAATGAATGATGACATGAAGGAGCCATTGAGGAGAGCTCTACTATGCCTTACTACAGCTTCTCTTTGAGGGAGATGTAGTTCTTTTAACTTTGTGATACAGACTTCTAGGGCATAAGACTCGCATGCTATTTGATTCTAGAAGCAATATACATTGAGGTATCCATTTTGACTGCTAAAGGCAGGTGTCTTGATGTTCCCCAGCTGTAGACCACAGCAAACACTGCCAGGAGGAAGCCTATGGGGGCAGTGCTATGTAAGTACTTTATTAATCTTGTACTCTAGGTGTCAGTCAACCCCCATCCCAATAAATACACACACACACACACACACACACACACACACACACCCACAGCTCTACCATTTGCTTTATTGCTTGGCATTTACACAGCAGCAGATGTGCTGTAAATAGACACGCAGCAACAGGGCTGGCATACCGATGGACCCAGAGGTGAGACATCTGGTAAAGCAGATGCAACATGGCAGGGGGATACAGACTGCCCAGAAAGAGCTCTTCTCCCAAGATCAGGGCCAAGGATCTGACCAGTGTCTGCTTGGGCGCTGTGCCTTCCAAACAGATGGGAATAGATTTGAGCCAGTAAGAATATATGGAGAAAGTCATCTGATTGCCTGTGAGATGGAGGTGCCTGTGCCAGAAAAGTTGAAGCAGCCCTTTTCTTTTAAAAGTCAGCTCTTCACTGTCACCTGGGAACCACACATTCATCAAGCACTGTCAGGCGGTTTTGTCCAAGTTTCACCACGGCAGAGTGAGCCTTTAAATAAATGCCTTACCTTGTTCGTGGAGATGACAAGAGGATTAATTAGTTAATGTTAGCAATGCTCCTACAAGATCAATGGATGAAAGAAAACTCACAAAGTGCATTATTAATAATGGAATGAGGTCACACTCCATAAAAGCCCTGTAAAAAGACCCATTTTCAGTATAGAGCAGTCATTTTATATTTAGAGTCCCACTTTTTATGGAAATATTTAACAAGCATAATGCAATGTAATTTGTGTCCTTAACTAGAAAAAAGCACATACAGGAGAAATGTTGGGGGAAATGCAGCTAGTCCTCGCCTCTCTTACTTCTTTTTTTTTTAATTTAATTTTATTTTATATAATTCTTACATCATTTTTCATTTTTGCACAATGTATGCTTTTTCATTTTGGTTATATTCCCCATACAACCCCTACCCCCCTTATTTTGGCCCTAATTCCTCCTCTCCTACCCCCTTCCCCATTAGTGTGTCTCTGGTTTATAGTTGCTTGTTGATTTTGATTTTTTCTTTATTAGTCTTTTTCCTGGTCCCTTATTTAGGTTTTCTAAATTCCTGCCATGAGTGAGACCATCCAGTATTTTTCTTTTTCTTTCTGGCTTATTTCACTGAGCATGATCCCTTCTAGCTGCATCCATGTTGCTGCAAATTGCATGTGTTTATCTTTTTTGAATGCTGAGTAATATTCCATTGTGTATATGTGCCACATCTTCTTGATCCAATCATCTATTTTTGGGCATTTGGGTTGCATCCATAGCTTAGCTATTGTAAATAGTGCTACTATAAACATGGGGGTGCAGGTGCCCTTTTGAATTAATGATTCTGTGTCCTTTGGGTAAATATCTAGGAGTAGAATTCCTGGATCATATGGAAGCTCTATCCTAAGCAGGCTGAGGAATCTCCACACAGCTTTCCATAGTGGTTGGACCAGTTTGCACTCCCACCAGCAGGGCAGGAGAGTTCCTTTTTCTCCACATCCTCGCCAACATTTGTTGTTGCTATTTTTTTTAATATGTGCCATTCTCACTGGTGTAAGATGTTATCTCATTGTAGTTTTGATTTGCATTTCCCTGAATTACAAGTGACATGCACCTCAAAAACATCTTTACAGACACATCACCCAAAGCAGTGATAGTGAAGGCAAAGATAAACAGCTGGGACTACATCAAATTAAAGAGCTTCTGCACAACAAGAGACAATAATCAAAACAAAGAGACACCCCACTGTCTGGGAGAAAATTTTTGCACACAACACTAATGATAATGGACTGATCACAAAAATCTACAAAGAGCTGATGAGACTCAATAAAAACAAAGAAAATAATCCAGTCAAAAAATGGGCAGAAGAGCTTAAAAGAAACTTCTCCAAAGAGGAAATACAAATGGCCGACAGGCATATGAAAAAATTTTCCTCTCTTTACTTCTATGTGGTCAAGAGGTAGGATCATTTTTATCCTTGAAGGATAATCTTACTTATGCCAGGCTCTAACACTTAATTCTTGCCATTCATTCAATTCAATGTTATAGTGCAAGAAACAAAAACTAACTGTAAGTAACACTTGAAATATGCAAAATTAAGGTGTTAGATATATCACTATAGAACAGCATTGTTGAGTAAATACATAATTCTCGTCTCCTTGGACACATTTGGCCCCAGAAGGAGGTGAACAAAGTATTTCTGCTGTGCAATTCCCTCTGGGGCCTGTACTCATTAGGAACAATTACAAGATGAACAGTAATGAACTTAGATAATAGAGACTTGAAATTACCATCATTTCTTTCATAAAAGAATCTTTTTACTTGCATTTCTAACTTTCAATGCTCCTTAAATTTATCCTCCTTTCTGAGATAAACCAGATCATCTTAGTCTAAAAACATTTTCTGACACTTCACATCTGATTCCATCCATATTTTTGTATCAGATCTGCAGTTTTGACCTTTACAATTCATTTAAGGTATACATACTGTTTCAATGGAATAATCATAAACTCACATCAGCCAGAGTCAGTGTTTCACCCTCCATGGTCTCAGTTGCATTATATTAACAGAGCACATTGTCCTTCAATAGATGCTGTTGAATGATACTAAAGTAGCAAAGAGCAATAATAATAATAAATGACACATATGAGTGACTCTCAATACGCTCATTATTGTAGTAACTTTTCATGATTGCCTAATTCTGGTTATCCCAATATTATGTGAGGGGGTTACTGCTGTCATCTGAGTTTTACAGATAAGGACAAAAAGTTTCCAACAAGTTCACCAATTTGCCTCAAAAATGTTTATCTCAGTGGGTGCAAGGCCTTGGCTTGAATACCGTTCAGGATGAGTCCAATGGTCCACTCTGTTCTATTGTCCCTAAAGTTCTTCCACTCCTTGGAAAAATCCTCACCCTATGACAATTTCATTTAATATTCATTTAGAAAAATTACAAAATAAAATCACCTACAAAATAAAATCTTAAGTAGGAAATACAAATAATTGAGAATACACTGTTTACATCCTCTGTTTGTCCAGTGAACATTATAAGTTTGTCACAGCAGGTTTAAAAGAGAGAGAAGAAAGCTTGTTCTTTGAATACACACAGTCTCATTCATGTATTAAAGCCACCCATTGATGTCTGTCTCCAAGCCTTTTCATTTGCATCTGCTCCCCACCAGGAATGCTGTAGGGACTAATTAGATATTGCCCACAGAGTGTAAAGTAATAATGTAATTGATGATAGGCCATCTAGGAGCTCTTCTGCTATTATGAGATCATTTGAATACAACCATCTCTATGGTCCAAAAGCAGTAAATAACTTGCAGCCAAATGACTTTGACATTCAGGTTCCAGGCATTCTAATGTACGGGATAATTCAGTGTTCTCTAATAGCTTGAACTAGAGACTCACTCCCTTGATTGACTCTCTATTAATGGTGAATTGCTTAGTTAGTTAACAGGATAACTGCTAGGAAATGGGAAGTAAAAACATAATGGTGTGTTTGTAGAAAATGACTTGTCCATAGTAAAGATTTATAATCTCATACATTCATCCATTCAATAAACATTTATTCAGCACCATTTCTATAATCAGGCATTGTTTTAGGTATGGTGGATACTGAGATGAACAATAAAAATTCCTTGACTCTCAGAGCTAGTATTCTAGTATGCATGACACACAATGTGTTTCTTGAACATTAGGGAGTTATACAGATACAATGAGAGGATGGTGGTGGTACATGCCAACCACATCAGGTAATGACTGTACAGTAGTGACATGAGACAATATTTGAATATTGAGAAAGATCAAATGCTGAAAATATGCATTTTGGAAACATTCTATACAGAGGGTATATCAAGTTTAGAGACCCTGAAGTGAAAACAAGGTTGGTTTCATTGAGGACTTCTAAATAACAATATTGGCTATTGTTAAATGAGTGAGGAAAAAGTTCTAGAGAATGAGATTGGAAAGGTAGGCAGGGGCCAAACCATAGAGAGTCCTGAAGGCCATCTTTGAATTTTATTTATATTTTTATTTTTAAGGATTTATTTTTATTTATATGAATATAAGAACTGGGGTTTAAGCCAGAGGTGTGGGTGGTGAAAGGATTCACCAGAGACAGAGTGGGGAGCAGAACAGGCAGATCTACTGAAATACACTGCCTAGGGGAGCAGCGGGCGAGACGGGAGAGGTCTGTGGCATCATGTGGGTTGCTCCGTGGCTGGGGCTCAAACTCAGGCCATGGCGGTGATAGCACTGAGCCTAACCCCTGCACCACCAGGGAGGCCCCATCTTTGAATTTTAATGTGAAGTCATTGGGAGACTTTAAACCATGGTTTTAAATAGCTTTACATTTATAAAGATGACTGTGGCTGCTATGAGAGTTATATTCTACAGGATGCAAAGGAGGAAGGGAGACCAGTTAACAGCTATTTTAGGAGATGACAATAGTTTGGACAGTGGTTTAAGAAAGGAGAATGAGCATGTGGAAATTCAGGGTATGTTCTTGCTGTTACAGCTCTCAGGGGCGGAGGGTGAATTGACTGTGATATTTGAGAGTAGGAGAGGAGTGTAGATCCAAGGGTTAAAGACTTAAAATGCTAAAATGCCAAAAATAAGCTTTACACACTGTGTTTTCCTCTCAGTCACATTTCCACACTTTAATATACTATTCCAGTGGGAATTCTTCAGAATAGAACAAAAAGCTCTTACTCCTTTAAAACTCAAAAACTAGTGTTATGAAAAAGTCCTTGGGATAGCAACCCAGTCCAAACTGCTGCTAGCTTTCCTGGACTCCCAGGGAAGGCTGCTTGGCAACTCAGGGCCTCGCTTTCCCTTTCTTGAAAAGTATGAGTGTGAAGTGAGAATTGGAAAGTATCTAAAATTCAATCTACATTATTTCATTGAATGATCAGGTTTTATAAGTTGTAGGGCTAGGTTTTAATATAAATAAGCAATTCATAGTGAGATGTATTTTCAAAAACTGAAAATGGTCATTGATTGTAGTTTTCTCACTACAATTAGGGTAGACCCTGGAAGTCAGTATGTTTTGGCAAGTACAACTTCTTATGAAAAATGGCAACTAGAGTCTGTGGGTCTTTGAATTCTACTGGATTTACCTATTTTATTTTTTTTGTTGCCTAATTTTTTTAATTGAAATAACTTTGTATTATAACATTAAGTAAGTTGCAAGCATATATCATTAAAAATTAATGTGTGTATATTCTCTATTAACTTCACCGCTAAAATTTCAATTCTACCCTCACCATACGTTTAGAATCATGGCATGAACTTATTTCCCTTGAAACTCAACCCAGCATAAATACTAAATCTACAGAACTACTTTTCTTTCACTTGCACTTTCCTCCACAAAAAAAGTATTATTTAGTTAGAAAGACATCTTGACACTAAAATAATTGTCAATTGTGGTGTACTAAATGATACAGCTAGTATCATTATCACTAATTATATCTTACCATATATTTGGAAATTCTTATTCTCTGTATCAAACATATAAAGAGAGAATAGGAACACATATTGTAGGTGAAAGGATTAGACTCTTAAAAATTTGAATGTTTCACATCTAGAATAAACTTAAAAGAGAGTTGCTAACATTATGTAATTGATCTAAACTTGGATTTCCCAGAAAGTAGAAACTGATCTCAAGGCTCACACACCACTCTATTATTAAGAAATAAAATCAGAGTGATGCAGAATTATGCGGAAAAGAGATGAGGCCAAGCAAGAGGGGGAATCAATACGAGTCTGCTTACTGATGGGGCACCACAGAGAATGATATTGTAGAACTTCTGCAAAGCTGTGTGAGCCAGCCCTCAGTTTGTCTTGAGTGGGAATTGATCCAGCAGCACCATATCATATTGGTTGAAATTCATTCCATGATGTGTTAGCTCCCTGTCTCTACTGAAGTACACAACCAGGGATACCAAGGGGAGTCTTACAACAAGCGCCTCCTTCCTCCATGTCAGTAGGTGGGACCTGCAGGAGGCAGCAAGAGGCAAGAGGCCTTGGCGTAAGGTTAGAACTGTGGTCTCCACAGTAGCTGCAGGCAGTTCATGTCTAGAGGTATCAGATTCAAAATATTTCCCCCACTAACTGCACAATGAAAGGTAGAGGGGGATATACCTCATTAGCAAAATATGTAGGAATGCCTTAGGCCACTGAGCCTACAGTAAAAGTGGCATGAGGTGATGATGCCAGGAGACTACTAAGTATAGCAAAATGAAAGCCATACCTAGTTGGGCAGCATTAATAGGAGTAGACTGTCTAGAAATAGGAAGAAGTTAATATGCTTCTACTTTATGCAGGTCAGATTGCCCATGAAGCAATGCATGACCAATGAAGAATGGTCTTGATAGCTAGACAAACAATAAATTATGCAAAAGTGTCACAGAAAGAAATTTCAAAATTTTATTTGTGAAATACAGATGAAAATAGGCTACTTATTCTTTATCCTAGTCAAGGAAGGAGTTCATGTGAAAGACAATTGGAACTTATTCTGTGAGGTGCAACATGTGGAAATAAGAACAATTACTTGGAGTCACTAGAGACACAATTTTTAGTAGTAAAATCTGTTCACTTATGGGCTGCGTCCCTTCAGTGAGGTCAGTAATGCCAATGCTCTCGGTGTACCACTAAGTAATACCAGAACAGGGGATGTTTGAGGCAGAAGATATGTTTGAATGTGGAATGTGGCATTATCTGAGTGATAATTGACAAGTTGTCTGACATCTGACTCTAATGTTTTGAAATAGAATAATAGTATCACTTTTCAGGGTTAATGCAAGAATTGTAAGATAGAGTTGATCAGAGAGTACAATCTTTTGGTGATAAGAGGAATATGTTCTGGGTCTAACAAACCTCATGGTGACTCTAGTCAATCCTACAATATATTATACTTGAAATTTGCCAAAAAGATTAGCTCTTGAGTGAGCTCAGTTTTAAAAGGTAACTATGCTAGGTGATGAATGCATTTATTTGCTTGATTGTAGGAATGTGTGTGTTTCAAATTATCATGTTGAAGATTCAACTATACTACAATTTTAGTTGTCAATCACAGCTCAGTAAAGCTGGAAAATCATGGAAGATTTGCAGTAAAGTTAAAAAAAATTACAAATTTTAATATGTGGTTGTATCTCTAAGAGCACTAAATGGATATACTATATCAACATTCACTTTCATTGCTCAAGGTAAGAAATAAAATAAAAGGAAGAGTTTCTTAGATAAGAAGGATCAGCTTTAGCATCACTCACTGGCTGATGGTGCCCTGTCCGGCAGCAACATGGGTTCTGAGTTGAAGAGTCTGTGTTCTCGAAAGCCAATCATCTTTTGGTGGCAAGAAACATTATGTTTGAAAATATGGGTCACTTGAATGAAAAGAAAGAAACCCAACTTTTAATGAGCCTCCAAGGTATTTTATAAAATTCTCATTAGAAAATAACTCAGCCAACAGGCGGTATGGTACTAAATCTAAGAACAAATAACATGAATGAGATGCTAAACATCCAAAGCCAGTGCCGTCTGCTAAAAAGCATCAATTCAATTGGTGAGATGCCAAATTAAATGTAAGAGAGAGTAACAAATTATTACCATAGGAGAAAACATTATTAGAAATTAAGCCAATGAATAAATATTCCCCCCTTCCCAGTGATTTTTGTAGCAATTACTAAAAAATTTTGTAAACAAGTGGTATTTTAACGAGCCTTAGTGTTACGTCATGTGCAATTGTATATGAGGAAGCTCTGCGTAGGGGTTGCTTGGAGAATTGTCTGGTGCGCTGGCCTTGTTCCTAATGAGAGGCAAGTAAATAATGTAAAACATCAATTTGACTCTCAGATGCTTCTTTCTAATGAGTGAGCAGCACAGACGGCCGCTCTGCTCAGCTGAAGGAGGTGACTGCTCGGACAGCAAGTTCTCAGGCACTAATGAGAGGTGGGGTTGTCCAATGGCTGCCAGGGGAGACACAGACTTTGTGGAGACATCATTGCAAGTTGAGAAGAATCAGTATCATTTTTTTCCCAAAAATTCATTAAAATCAACTTGGAATCCAAATAGTTGTCAAATGTGCTGAATGAGTCCATGGACTCAACAGACCACTATTGTCTGACATCATTAAGAAAAAGCTCAAACATTTATTTACCTGTCCTGTCAGCATTATCATCCATCCATTGTCCATCCACCCATCTGTTCTTTGAAAGCCTGGTTATTGGAGTTATGCTGTCGATTTTTGAACTTCAGCTTGGTCCATATAACCTTTGGCAAGATATTTAACATACCTAATCTTCAGTTTCCTCATGTATAAAATGGGGTAGGGACTGTGTGTCATTTGGTGGTGGAAGACATGTAATAACAACACCTGATGGCAGAAATCCTCTACCTCTAAAGCACAAATAATGATGCAAACCAAAGCTAACTCAATCAATCAAATGGGAGTAATAAAAGTACTGATGCCTACAGATTCCTCATCAAGAATTAGGGAGTTAAAGAGTTAACTGCTAATGCGGGGTTGAGAACTTAGTAAGCACTCACTATTAGGATAGTGATCATTTCATTCACTTTGAATATAATCCTGCTGACCACTGTACTTTAAAACTATGCTCAGTAATCCTTCTGCTTTTAGTTTCCCTTCAATAGTTATATAATTTCTATAAACATGAGAGGAAATCGCCCACTTTTTGAAAAGTGTTCATCTCCAGAAAACAGCAGGACGGTTCTAGAAAAATCCTATGAGAATACTCCAACCTGTCAACTCCTCCCTGAGTTGGGCTGCTTCTTATGAACAATTCATGAAGACTTGTTTTCTGAACTTTTCCCAGAATTCGAAATAGACTTCCTTGGACAGAGAGCAGCCAGGGCTGTGAGGACATGAGGTGGGATGAGCATAAGCCACTTTGGCACTTTTCATTTCTAACTGTTACGGAGCGGCCCTGATATAAAAAGGGTTGCCTGGCTGTGGGTCCTCACCCTCGCGCTTGAAAGGGACTTATTAATACTCCACTACAGGCACACACAAAAGCTTAATAAAAGGTTTATTTACACGGGAAAGGGAATTGAGGAAATGTATAACTCAGGGAGAAAAGAGGGAAATAAGTCTTTAACGTGTCCTACCCGATCCGCCGACCTGGAAACCCAAAGGCACTCTGAGAACTGGCGGAGCGCTGCGCGAGCTGGCAGAGAGCCAAAAAGGGAACTCCCCCCGCCCCCCAAAGCCCACGTGTCTGGTTTTATACCAAACCTGGCTGCTTAACCCCACCCTCAGGTTCCAGCAACCTTCCCTTTGGTGGTGATGGGATTTGTCTTTCCCAGTGTCCTGATAGCTTTGGTCTGGAGTCGGGGTGGAGTCCACAAAGCCTGTATGGAATTAGCTTTAGGACATCCTTTTCCCCTTAACAATTCCCCCCTTTCACTTTTTGCCACCATTTCCATGGTGATGAAGATCGAATATATGGATGTTGGGATGCAGTCTCAGATGAAAATTTTTGCCAGGTTCCAGTATGAAAGAAAACCAGTCCCTCCAGGTATTGTCCATTGTGGAAAGCAAAAGTCCTCCATTCCTGGAAAAACAGTTCATCAGTCCAAGCCAAAACAAAACAAAACAAAACACATCTGGAGGCATTAGCCAAAACAAGACAGCAAATACGTCAAAATCACAGGAAAAAATCTTAAAATGGTTCAACTGATATAAAACACAAATTTTCTCAACCTTGATCCCAAACTTTTAACAGCATAGCAAAAGTTTGCAAACTAAATCTACTTTTAAACCATTTTACCTATATTTGCATAAAAATCACAGGGCACAATAACTAAACAGCGATTTTAGCTGGCTTTGTTGGAATACTCCATATAGGATCAGAGCGAACCGTTGGCATCCGGTCCATGTAGGCTTCAGGAACAAAGTTGGTCTCATCAGACTCCACCTGGGCTTTCCTCTTCTCGAGGGTACCAGGGTATTTTGGTTGGCCGGGTTGTCCAGTCCTGCCAATGGAGGCAAGCTTCCTCACATTCTTTGGAGGTCTCTGGAACCCTATGAACAAAGCAAACAGGTTCTCCCCTTCTTGGTTCAGCTCTGTTTCAACTTTCTGGAAGAACTCCACACAAAGCCACACAATCAAACTCATGTCCATTTTTTTTTTTTTTTTTTTTTAGTTTAAACAGACAAAATCCCTATGGAAGTTATGCAAAAACAGACTCTGAGATAAGTAGCAAAAAAAATACTACTAATATTTGTATGCTATGTTGGTATCAAGGGGAGAGAAAATGTGACACAAGTTAGCTTTGCTGAAAAAAAAAAATGCAACCTTGCTGCAGGTCCTGGTCACTCAAAATAAAAAAAGAACTTTGTGGATTCAGAACAAAATGCAAAAAAATTACCAGTATTATGTCAAAGAACACTTAGAAAATATCAGGTGTATTCAGTCCTGTGTAGGAAATTTGTACTCTCAACTGTTCCATTGACAGGAATCTGTTGAGGTCTTTTTTTCCCCTATTTTTCCAGAAACAATTTCTGTCAATGAACAATCAAAGTATACAATATTACAAGGCGACAATCACCATTGACAATTTACATACATAACAGGTACTGAGAGGTTTTATACACATTTTAGAAAACCAGTGTTAACATTTATGTACATGCCAAAGTTTTACCATTTTCCCAAGTGACAATGCTTCCCTTCCAGTTTTACTTCATTAGGTAAGCCAAACAGAACAAATTCATCTAACACCTTTCCCCGGAGGAAAGGGAGAAATTTGTGGAGTCTCAGGAGCTCTACTGAGGTTCCACAAAATTTCCTTCCATCAGCCAAATGACAGGTTACCAAATTTGTACTTGAATTTAGATTTCTGAGAAGTTTTGCCATAAATATCAGAAAAACAACAAAAAACAACAATATTCAATCTCTATGAAGGCACCAGCTTAGTTCAGTAGTACAATGTTGAAAATCAAACCATAACCTTTAATTTTTTTTCATAACTAGAGACTTTTTTTTTTTTTCAACATCTCTGGGCACCATGTATACCAATTTGTCAACCACTGGAGGCCAAGACAGTTAGACACAAGGACATACAGACATACAACATATAGACAAAGACAGTTTTTTAAGTTATGCCACATGGAATATCTTATGTAACAGCAGTTTTACTCCATAGGCCCAGAAAAAAATGTCAAAGTCCAAAAAAAAAATGTGGAGTGTTGCTGGCAGAAAACAGTTTCCAGTTGTCATCCTACAAACCTGTGACTTTGGAAATAGGAAGGAAAAGTTTTATTAATCACAAGAGTTACATGACCTTGTTTATAACATTAGGATTTTCAGTGTTCAAACTTTTTATTAGAAGTCAATCCTGGGGTATCCTGTACAGCAGTGCTTTAACTTTAAAGCAAAAGGAGTCATCTCTTGTTAGCCACCAAGCAGGCAATACTTGGGTTTCCTACAATAGAACCTGAAAAAGCAAAATCAAAATATCACTAATTAACTTTAAATTAAAAGGAGTTATCTCCTTACTTCTGTTAGCCACTCTGGGACAGAAGCTGAAAGAGCAGATTCAACATCAAAGTACAGATTACATCTCTCCAACACTAGGGAGGGACAGCGACAACACAGGTATGAAAACCTGGTACATTTACATGATGCACCATCAAGAGTGCTTTCCACAACAGAACTTCCTCAGTAGGAAGCAGAAACTTAGAATCTTGTCTTACACTAGCAATTAAATCCAGAATTCATATGGCAAACATGCCCAAAACAAATTGTGTGGACAAAATTCACAGCAGCAAATCCTTTCAGATTCAGACAAAATCTTGTTATTTTTTCTGATCCAGACTTTGCAAAAATTCAAGTTACCTCCAAGAATCCAACAAGGCTACCAGCAATTACCAGTTACTGCTTAAGGCTACTCTTTCCTTAACACCCAGGCATACATTTGCTAATTTAAACACCACTGCTCCACAGTTGACTTGCAAAACCCCTCAGGCAGAGGTCAGGAAGTAGTTAAGGACAAAGCAACATATCACTGAAGAATTATTATTGTCTTTAGAAATGCTAATGAGACAGCAGAGATCACAAAAAGAAAGAAAGAAAAAAGGTCCAAAGTCCTAGCAACAAGAACCTCTGAATTTTACAAGAGTCTGCAAAGTGATCTCAGATGCCATCTTTGATCTGGCCACATGGTCCAACATACTGCCTAATCTTTTGAGCAAAACTGTTGCACAGAATAATTTCCACAAAATCAAATGTCTTAGCAAGTCACTACAAACAAATTACACACAGATACACAGAATCTTCACAAAGCCCAAGCCAGTTTTTCTAAACAGCAAATCTACATATGAAACAAACACACTAGAGAAACGAAAAATCACATTTGCGCTTCTGGTAGCCAGTGCCATAGGGAAGCCCAATTTCCCCATGGGGCTGACTAACCACGGATGGCTGTTCTAAATCACGTTGGGCGCCAAATCTGTTACAGGGCATGGAGAGGTGCACCCCAGACCCCTCCAAAACCTGCCTGCTCTAAATGGGTTCTGCCATCTGCCGCATCAACACAAAACATGTGAGACTTTAATGGGAAGGAACTTTAATACAATTAGGAAACAATACAAAAAAGGCAAAGAGTATAGATTCTAAATCAATTAGGCAATGTTACCCGTCCCCTCGTGGTTAAAACTCCATCCAATGGGATTGGCCCAAAGCAGGCCCCAAAGCCTGCCACAAGTACGAAGCATCTTCCAGTGGGGAACCACAGAAAACGGTCAGAAACAACCAGACAAGCCCGGAAGGAAAAGAGCAAAATCAAAATCAAGATAAAAGCTGCCATTGTCACCTCCCCACGGGTCACACCCACATCTGTGTCACCCAGTCCATGACCAAAAGGCAAGCACAGTTTCTTCACATGTCTCTAGGCTCCATGTGCCTCCTTCAGGTCTCCTTCTGGCTCCATCCTGCTTCCCTCCTTCTCAGTCTCCTCTGCAGCTTCTCTCCCTGCTCAGCTCCACCCTCCATTTGGGTGGTGCAGGGAACCTGGAACCTCCCCCTTTCCTGGGGACCACCCTGTTACATAATGACTATCAGCGTGCAAGGCTGCATGCAGACTATCTGGAAAATAACCCTGCTGTTTCCTAAGGGACCCGAATCACAGAATTAATGTCCCTGGGCCACCGGCCTTCACTCAGCCATGTTTACAAAACTCAGCTACACTTTGCATCCATTTCTATTTCCTTTACTCCAAAAGAGCCCTCACACCACCCTCTTCAGCTCCATGACAGACACACACACTGCAGCTATTCCTCTACTCTGGATATGCTGTCCCACATGATCTGGACCTAGTATCATATTAATTAATAAAAAGGAAACATTAGCTCAAAGTAATTAGCGGGATAATTAAGGGTATGGACACTTGACTTTAAAAGTAAGTTTTGGGAGAGTCAAATTGTTTTTAGTTAATACCATAGACAAATGCAACCTTATGTTACCATGGGAAGATTCTTGTCTGCAGCTTCCCTTAAGAGATTAAGACTGATTCATTGGAAGCATATCAAATCTATGTAAATGAATGCTGATAAAACATTTGAAAAATGCATTTGCATAAAAAGCTTCAATTTGGCCCCAGGAACTTATATGGATTATTTTTTATTTTTAAAGCATATTTGAAGGGTAAGTTACAGATAAAACCTCTGTTAGAGTTTGAGAAAAGCATAGTAAATGACTCAATATAACTGAGACATTTTTTTGCCACTCTCCTACCAAAATACAAAATAAAGATGCGTGAGAAGATAAAGTATGGAAATAGGATCATAAATAAAGGATAAAGAGAGACATTTACCAAATCCCAGTCAAAATTTTTATGTTGAGATATATATTTTTGCACAACTCACCTTATCAAGACAACTTCCCCTAATGGAGGAGGGAGGGCAAAAGGTAGAGAGAGGAACATAGGAGAGATACAGGGAGTAGAGGAGGAGGAGGGGAATGAATAGAACAGCAACAGTTGAATGATTCAACATCATAACCCCTGCATCCTGGAGTTAAGCAGGGATGAGAAAGTGAGATAAGCTATGTTCATTCATTCAACGTATATTTAGCATTCATTACATTCTCAGTCTTGTAAGCACAGGGAATAAAACATTAATGAGAAAGTCTGCAAAGTCCTTCTTTCACAGAATTACATTTAATTTGGGGAAGACAGATAATGTACACATCATTTAACAGTTTAATTTCTGATGATGATGACTGCTGTAAAAGGAAGGAAACAGGTGCCCTGTGTGCCTCGGTCTGCCTAGGAGATATTGTCAGAGGGTGACATTCAACTGGAGTGAACTGACCAGCAGCTCGAGGTCTGGAGACAGTGGGAATGACAGCTGCAAAATGCCAAGGCAGGAATAGAATGAGTCTGGTGTGGCTGGAGTTTCACAGAAAAGTAGAAGGAAAGTGAGGGAGATGCATGAGGAAAGGCAGGCAAGGATCAGGTCACTTAGAGCTTAATGAGAGGTTGAGTTTTATTTAAGTGAGATGGTGCGTAATTGAAGGTTTTTAACTCTCCCATTTTCTCTGATTCCTTATTTTCAATTGTTCATGTAACATTTATTTTTTAATGACCATATATTAGGCCAAGCAGGCTTCATTAAGTTCTAAATAGCATAAATTGTGCAGGCTGCATACTTTTCTCACAATGACATAAAATTAGCAATTAATAAAAATGAAAGGGAAATCTATTACTTGGATTTTTTTTTAAAAAAAAACCTCTTTCATGAAACCATATATCATGAGGGAGTCAAAACTATAATTTCAGATGACTCGGGATAATGACTATTAAAGTACAAGTTCATTTTCACCCATGGGTCAGACCTGCTACCCTGAAATCCTCTCCTTCTATAAACATCTAAACATCCTGCAAAAATCTGTGGCAGGAACTGGCTAGATGTTCTCCAGACTGTTTCTTTCCTTTGAGGACACAGCTCAACTAAATCCCAGTCCTCTTACATCTTGCTGGGATGATCTATGTGTTCTTGACTGTGGGATGAGCTGAGGTAATAAGCCACACCTAGCCCAAGGCAGTTGTGATTAGACAAAACGTCTCCAAAGTCCCATCACCCATCTTTTCTCTAACACATCTCTTGAAGGACTTTGGCTCTTTCTGAATGATTGAGTGAAGAAGTCTTCTTACCTATTGCTTTGCGTTTTAGACTGTAATATAATTGAGAAGTAGACCTTTGATGTGTTTCACTGTGGAGGATGTGGGATTGCTATTTCAGTACCTACTATTACTGATGTTGAAGTAACAGAAGTTGAGACCCTTAAGTAGCACATTGAGTAAATTAATGTCCAGTGAGCCGAGAGGCTATGTGTTTAAAGTCCACCTGTGGCAAAACCTCTGGTAAAACAAAGCTTTGATACATCAGAAGGAAACCACACACTAACTGAATTGGGAATTGCAGGGCATCAGGTCAAATGAACAAAATCTTTAGTTTATATTGGCAATTATTGCTTGCTTTCTGCTAAGATGTATAAGACTGAACTTAGAAAATAAATGGAGGAATTGCAGGGGAAAATAGAAGAAAGTTATAGAAAATGTAGAAATTTGGGATCTTTGTTTAAAAAAAAAACAAAACATTAACCCTATTGTTTAGTGACCACAAAGAGGAGAAAATAATATTGAGGGAGGTTTTGTACAAAAAGTACTTATTAAGACCTACTCTTTTTTTGGGGGACCCTTGCCGGCAGCCAGGGAATAAACCGGCGCTGCAGAGGCTGTGGGGAGCCTCACAGCCCAGAGCTCAACCTCAACTGCTGCACCACCAGGGGAGGCCCATTAAGACCCATTAAGGCCCATTAAGACCCACTCTTGCACCATATATTAGATTAAGGGTGTGGCCTGAGAGTATCTTCTTCAGCATCCCTGTGAGTGGCCAAAGTTGAGAGAAACAAAGGGATTAAAAAGCAGTTAAATGTCACTTATTAAGGAACTTATGGAAAAAGATTGGATTTTGTTGTTGGCACAAGAAATTGCCTGGAAAAGAAAAAAAAAAAAAGACCGGAAGTCATCCAAGTACTTTTTTGTATTTAAGCTGCAAAAACAAAAACTAAAATGACCCCAAAGAACTATTTGATCAGGAGTTAAAATCTTAGGTCACTGTGTTTTCATGAGCATGATACAGACTCCCTACAGCTATACAGCCTCAAGGGAGACCAACTTCTCAAAGTCATATCAGGTGGGGGCGGGGGTGGGTGGGGGAAGAAAGAATCAGGAAAGAACTATCTGAAGAATGAAATCATGAAATAAATCTTAGTAAAGGCACCTCTCCCAGAGCCTAAGGGAGAACTTCTGCCATTTCTAGGCCCTCCCAATATCTTCCCAGCAGGATTTCAGAATTAATAGATAATTGTTTTGTGTTGCATTCACTTATCTTTTCCAAAGAGAAGTAGTTTCTATGGTTATGCTGACTGTGTGCAATTGTATAATTGATGCAGGGCAGCAAGGGGCACTAAAACCAGTCAAGGACACTGTCCAAATAGTTTAGTGGTCATTGTCTGAGTTCTTCACCTGCATGCACAATTGCAAGACTATGCAGGCTCAGAGAACAACAACAATGGGATTTATTTAACCAACTGGGGAAAAACAAAGAGTTACCAAGGCCATAAATGGCCATTTGCCTCACCCAAAACAGTGTCCAAGTGTTTTCACGTTCTAAGAAAAAAGCATCTAAGATGGAGTCTTCCTGCCACTGAGGACTGGAGCATGCAGTAGCCGGACTATAGGCCAGGTTCCAACTCACAAAGATAACAGAAGACAACAGGAGCTACTCCCTGGAGCTGCCAAGTTGGCCCAGCACAGCACCAGACAGTGACACTCAAAATAGCAGCTGCAGCAGCTGAATGACTCAAACAAATGGCCACACTCACGCAGCTCAGCGAGGCACCCAGCTCCAGGTCTTCGCCTTCTCTGCCAAGCTGTACCTGCAGCAAAAGAGGGAACACTTTCAGTCATTCGGCGACTTGCAAGGCCTCCAAACTCTTCCTTTCTGAGGTTGGCTGCTGGAGGCCTCAGAGGCCTACACCAGCCTTCTGGAAGATCAGCATGGCCGAAATAGCTGACCATGAAATCATTTAAGATGGAAAATGCTGAATCCTAAATGGTGAATGGTCAAACACTGAATTCCGAACATCAAACCTGGGGCTGTATCTGCAGTTCCTTATACTTCTTATTAGAGTCTCCACCCCCAAATGTGATACCTTTTAGCATTTTCCCTGGGACTATCTATCCTCACCAGCAACCTGCTCCCCAGGACACCACCCGTAACTTAATGAGTAAGGGGAAGCAGCTGACTTATCTTTT
>NW_023604898.1:0-30923 GCF_014898055.3 Talpa occidentalis
CCTCTTCTCCCCACCTTCCCCAGGATGAAGCCTCTCCATATATCTATTGGCCTCCAAAGCCAACTCGTCTGAAGAGTCTTCCTTCTCTCCATGCCCCTCTTGCGCACAGAACCCCTCTTCTGATCCCAGAACCACTGTTTATACTTGGGGTTGTGTGGATTTCTTCCTCACTTGGATCTCAGATAGCTGTTTTTATCTCCAGGCTGTCCACGCGTTACACGTTTTATAACAGCAGAAGCTAAGCCTCAGCCCTCCGCATTTCTACTAAACAGGCCAACACTCACTCAGTGCTTGAAACGCTCCTGTATCCTGTCTTCAGTTTCCATCCTCTGTCTGGCTGCCAGGTTAACATTCTATCTTTGCCTCCAGGGTAGACTTCCAACTCTGACCAAACCTTCAGTGAGTAAAGAAGGGCGGGTTTAGGCCTCCCTAGTGACCTACGGGTTGAGTCGCAGCGCTACCATCACGAAGGCCATGGCAACGGTCTGACTTCATCCCACCAGGGAGTCCTGTCTCCCCACTGGTCCCCTCAGCAGTGTATGTCAGGAGATCCGCCTGTTCTGCTCCCCACTATCCCTGAGGATTGAATCCTCTCACCTCCCTACCACCCAAGCTTAAGTTCTCTCATAACATGCTTCTCTTATTCCTTCTCTATGCCTGCTTAAATCGACATATCCTACATCTATAAGCAAAAAAAAAGTGGACATAATGTACCTACGTAAAGGTGGATGTGGATGTAGTGGGGAGAGCAGTGGGCAGGCAGAGAGCCGTACACCAGAGCGCCAAGTAATCTGCCCTGTAACTTTATAAATGGCTTCCTCAAATACTTCTTGAGTCTGAAAATCTCTGTTCATTAAGTGAATGTTAACATAAAGAAATACTAGTCAGCTGTCACGAAAGATAAACTCATGCCATTTGCAGCAACATGGATGGAGCTGGAAGGGATTATGCTCAGTGAAGTCAGTCAGAAGGAAGAAGAAAAATAGCAGATGATTTCGCTCATAGGAGGAATATAAGGGAACCAAATAAGGGATCAGGAAAACAAAAACAAAACTAGCAGCAAAAGATAAATCAGAGACAAACAGCGGGGGAGGAGGAGGGAGAACAGAGGAGGGAAGAGCACAGGGGACTGTGGTGATGGTGCACGGGTGACTGGGCGGTGGGAATTCCACAGGGATTACACGTGAGAGGCGCAAGGATGAAAGAAAGAAAGGAAAGGAAGGGAAGGAAGGAAGGAAGACGATCTCAGGGAGTTACATCTCTTCAATTGTAATGGATAAAGTTTGGAAACAATTAAAGAAACTCCTATTGGACATTGTTTTACATTCTTTTATACACAATCGCTGAGAGAAGCACCAGTCAGGCCCACCGGTCCTAAACAGAGACCATGTAGGCGGCTCAGAACTGTGCATCACTGTGGGGGGGTCCGTGTCAGGGTGGGGCTCTCCATGAGAAATTAGATAACTACCCAGTCATCACAACACGCTGCTGTGAAACCATGGCAACACTCATTTTCCTTACCAATGCAAGCTAACTAACTAACACAGGTTTACTGCTGCCTTCAGAGAAGAGGGATGGAAGGAAGAGGTAGGCATTTCCACTAGAGAACCCAAAGTCCCAAAGTCATGGTGAGACCGACAGTCCCTCCCCAGTATAAATCACTCCAGCGGTAAGAGAAGAAGAACTTGAGAAAGGCATACGCTCCATCGAGCCTCCAGGAAGCTTTTTAGAATGATTTTCCTGTCATGCCAATGTCTGAAAGAGTTAATGGACCCTCTCAATTTAGAGCTCAATTTCCTCCCCGAAAATGACACGTGCTCAGAGAGAAAGAGGCTGAACTCGGAGAAAGTGGATTCATTCAGAGTGCTGTAAGTCATTCAGCCTGCAGGACTGTTTCATCTTTGTTTTTACAAGGCAGACCAGTTATGAATCATAAGCTAATAGATTTGTAGTACGATGATTTATAGCATGCAGCGTGACAGCTGGGATTACTTGCCAGTGTCACAGGAGGGAAGATCTGATCTGAAGAAGTGTCCTCTCCAGAAAAATGAATTTAGCTAAAACTTATTTTCAATCATCTTTAGATGGTGTTTAAATTGAACCACTGACGTTGGGACTGAAATGCTGGCAGAAGACATCACAATGTGTCATCAATTTGCCATGAGTACGCAACATTCAGTTAATTATATGTCCATTGTTTTTAGAGTTGTATCTATAGTTGCATATTAAAAGTGATTTTGTGGTTTGGTATGCATCTTCCCTGCTATAAAAGCATCTTTTCAAAAACTTATCTGAGCTGGAGATAAAAGTCAGGAAAAAAGGAAATTTCTTTGCCTCAGAAAGGTGAGATCTAAACAACCTAGAGAAAAAGATTAGGAAAGCATGGACCAGCTTCTTTGAAAAGAAATCAATGAAATTCCAGCAAGATTAACCAAGAAGTGAAAGAGGGGCTATAGTGACTGTTCCCACAGATGAAAAGAGCTGTAATCTCATAATTAATTATGTCAATTAATTCAATAACAAAGAGGTACTACACAAATTCTTCAAAAAACATAACTTACCAAAACTGACTCAAGTAGAAATGGAATGTATGAATAATCCTATATAAAATAAATTGAAATTTTCATCAAAAATCTTCCACAAACCAATGAGCAAACACCTCCAGGACCAGATGATTTCACAGAACTTATCAAATATTTGGACAAAATACCAATATTACCTAAATTCTTTAGAAAATAAAGGATGGAACATCTCTCCATCCATTTTATGAGACTAGCAAAACTTTTATACCAAAACCTGACAAAAAAAAAAAACATAATAAGAAAAATCCTAATGCAATATTCCTTATAAGCATATTTTTATCTTCTATAAAATATTAACAAATGAAATCCAGCAATATATAAAAAGAATAATGCAGCAAGAGTGAGTAGCCTTTTTATCTTAGGAATGCAAGGGTTCATACATTCACATATCAATCAATGTAAATGACCATATCAGCAAGATAAAAATAAAAATATCCCCTCTAGATGTGGTAAAATTATATGGCAAACACCCAGTCATGAAGAAAACTTATTAACCTAAAAGGGCATTTACAAAACACTTAAAGTTAATGGAGGCAGGAGGATGCATTCCCCTTTAAGAGCAGGAACTAGGCAAAATATCCACACTATTATTACTTCTATTCAATTCCAACTTGATGTCCCAGTTAACGGAATAAAGGAAGAGAGAATGGAAACAAGGGAAGGAGAAAAGTAGACTGTTAAGGAAAAGCATAAACTACCCTCTCTTTGTAGATGAGAAGATTGTCAATGTAAAAAATCTAGGGCATCTATGCAAAAGTCAAAAAGAATTAGGAAGCTAATTTAGCCAAGTCTCAAAACACAAGCTCAACAGAAAGTGATCAACTGTATTTAAACACTAGCAGTAAAATGTTGGAAAACAAAATTACAGAAACAATGCAACATAATATCATAAATCATAAATTACTTAGGGCTACATATTTTCAAAGATAATCTACAACTCATTACTAAAAGAAATTAAAGAATTAAATAAATCGCAGTTAGGGATTAGAAAAGTCATTATTGTTCAGATCACTATTTTCCCCAGATTTAACTTGTAAAGTTAAAACCAAAGACAGTGCCAGAATTACTGATTATATTTCCAAAGAGACCGCTCATTTAGAATGATCATCAATCAGTCGATGTTATCAACCTAGTTTTCACTCTGCATGATTTAAAAAGATAAACCAGTCTCCAAATCATCGGTAGCGATTTATAGAACTGCCTGGCAGGAGAAAACCAGGATGCGGGCACCGGGTAAGGTTTGAACTCTGGGCCACATTTGGTTCCAGGAGGTGACACTCCCGCCTCTTTGGTGTGTGACTGTGGACAAGGAAGACCTTACTTTTCTCATCTCTAAAATGGATACTAGTAACTATGTTATGAACCTGTGGTGAGGAGACACCTAGTAATATGAGTACATTTCTCCCCGTAAGTCCCTGTGATGCGTGATCATCTGTTAGAGACCTGCTCCCCCACCGCTGTGAGCAGGAACTGCATCTCACTGATGCCCGAGTCAGAACTCCAGAAACATGGGGTCAGTGGATGGCAATTCTTTTTGCTTTGTCTCTTCATGCGCGTGACTAACAGTGATGAGAAAATATATTATTGAGCAAATGAATATAATAAAGGTTCCAGCAGAACTCCCAGTCCAGGTGCAATGAACACTCCAACGCAGGCATCATCAACTAGGCTGCTTACCTACAGCTCCTTCTCTTTTCAGATTCGTGGCCAGGGGCTCAGCACTCTTATCTACAAGGTCGGGCAGCCGGCCAAGCTGGTGTCTCTCTCCAAGGCCATCCCCGAAGGCCTGCATCTATCCCCCCTTGCCTTGCCCCCGGGGCTTTGCCCCAAATGGTTGTGTCTGCTGAAAAACGGTGCTGTCCATGTAACAGATGTGGAGACAGTTGTGTATAAAGGGAACCCTTGGTCTTTATACGGGTGCTCAGACCTTACGGGGCTCCCCAGGTCTGGGACCTCATGCATGAGTCATAAAGCTTCTCCTGCCCTCACCATTCCTGAAGTAACCTTGTTCTTCCTCTGCCTGGAGAAAAGCCCAGAACTCATTTCTACAACAACAGTGCAAGAGGGTCCCCACGTCACATAACTTGCGAATTCTAGTATAGACATTCCCACCCAAGAGTCACTTTGCCCAACTCCACTTCCCGGGGAGTCTGACAACACGTCAGGTTACTGGAGCTGGAGCTACAGCATCGTGGAGACAGAGGCCAGGATGTGGCTGAACTTTCCACAAGGTACATGTCAGGTTCCGCATGACAAAAATGATCTGTCCCAAAACATGCACAGTGCCAAGATTGAGTAACCTCATCCTACTCTACTGAACATAAGATCCAAACAGACTGGGTTTGGATTGTGCTTATTGTAGCTATGTTTTCTACACAACAGAGAGCATGCTTATCTTGTAAAAGAAATGAGGGGGAAAGAGCATGATTCTTTTCAAGATAATTGCACTTAGTTTCCTGGGAAACTCAACAGGGGCGCTGTCCAACATGTGTCACGGGTCAGCTCGTCAGCCAGCAGCTGCATCACAGGCTGCCCGCACCCAGAAAGCGTGTGGGAAACGGACAGTGCCGAGGATAACGTGGGACAGTGACGAATGTGCTAATGTGTGCAAGGTGCCTAGCTCAAAGCAAGTTCAAGTTCTGTGCGAGTCTGCATGCAATCGGTTACATATGAATGTCAGCACAGCATGCTAGTTTGTGAGGTGCTTCAAAGATGCATAGATGAAGGAGGAAAAAACAAGATGCTTAGGGGAAGATTTCTTTCTAACATGAACCAGAGAGACAGACTGGGTGCAAGGGAGGGGAATTGGAGGGAGGGTGTGAGGGAGAGGCAAGGAAGTGGGGGGAGAGACAGGAAGGAGGAAGGGAAAGAGAGAACTGGATAATGAATGGGTAGGTGATGGGTGGGGGGTGGGTGGGGGGTGGGTGGGAAGAAAGGACTGATCTATCCCATCCAAGGCCACAGTCAAGGTTACTAGAACTTCCATAACGCTGTTGGGCCACATGCATTATGTCTCCACACATCGTAATTACCCAGATTAGAAGACAGTGGCCTTTTCTGCTTTTGATTAGGAATTAGAAGAAAGTCTCCAGAAAGGTTAGTTTTGGATCAGCCCACTTATTTCTACCTGGGAGAAGAGAAGCTAAGCTGCCCTCTAAACTAAATGGTTGTGTTGTTCTGGAGAAAGGAAAGCTTTCAGGGAGGAGATGAAAGCAAAGCAATCTGGTTCAGAGAGCATGGATTTAAAAATGTGTCCATGAGGACCGAATTCAGTCAATTCCAGTTGTGAAAGCACACAATTTAGAACTTGACCTCTAAACACACATTTGGAAGGAGGCAGATGCTCCTCAGAAGCCTTCAGTTTAAGGAAAAGAGAGATCCAGGCAGAAAAGTGGGATTTGGCAACGAGTCCACCACGTTGCCCGTGAAGACGCCAATAGTTCCCTGTGTTTGGGCCAGGGGCCCAGTGACTCTCACGATGCTCTGGATTATGCTGACACCTCGCCCTTGCTCAGCTGCCTGATCTTCTCATTCTTATGGGCTCGAGTGCTTTGCCCTCTAAAGTCAATCTTGCAATCCAAGGGATTCAGCACAATGATTAAGAGAGTGGCAAGATCCACCACTCCAGGAATCAAAACGTCAGCGGTGGTGGGGAAGGGCCTGTGATCTCTGTCCACGGCCCCGGGCGTGGCTGCAGGCCAGGCGTGTTACCCGGCTGAGCTGGCGGCTCTACTAGGAAGCGTGGTTTATCCTGACCAGCCTCCCCAATAATGAGCATCAAAAAAGGAATGAAGGTGAATTATTCACACAACAGTGAGCAAATTTTCTGAAGTTTTTCCCTCCCAGGGAGATGCTTAGAGAGAGAGAGAGAGAAAACACCTAATGGTTGGAGAAAAAAAAGGAGGGCTTGAGGGAAGCACTATTGATTTCTTTGCTTTTTAGGAGGTTATGTCCCTATTAAAGGGTGATTTATTCTTCAATGAACTTCTGTGACAAAAAGTCTGTAACTGGACGTAGGAAGGCACTACTAGAGGCAAGCATGCTTTGCAAATAGTAAAAGAAGGCAATGAGCAACCCCAGGTAACTAATACAGGATCAGATAGCTAGGACAATATTAACTGTGTCCCACTACAAGAAAGAAGGCCTCTATCTGGGCATTTTAGGGCTAAGAGTCAGGAGAAGGAGGGAAGGCACTGCAATATGGTGGGTGCAGATGGACAAGGTCCTGCCTGAAGGTCTGTCAGGCAAGAGGAAGAGGGGCCCTCCTAGAGGCAGAGCTGCTCAGGGTGGGAGAGAAGGGCCACAGGGGTGTGATCTGTTCACTGCCAGAGCATCAGTCAGCCTGGGCAGGGCAGGGAGGCCAATGAAAGGTTGCAAAGCAGGAGCTTCAGAGAGACCCCCAAAGCTGAAGGCCTTTGAAAACTGCTCCCACTGACATTACAAGGGGGTGATGTTGTCAGGGGCAACACAAAACACGACCCATATAGCTCCAGGTAGCTGGGCACGTGAGAGAAGTGTGCTCCAGGCCTTGCTGCCCCTGAAGGCAGAAGGTGAGCTCTGCGTGGAGCGACATAGCAACATGACAACGGCGTCAAGTGCGTGTGAGGACGCCTCTGCATATGGCCCTGTGCATGTGTCTCCCCCGGGCAGACGAACATTAACACCACAACCCGAAGGGGTTAGTCGTCCATGAGCGTCCTAATTCCACCATTTGTAATATAAACTTGGAAATTGGCTTGACCTTTCAGAGTCTCAGTTTGCTCATCTGAAAACAGGGATAATAAAAAAATAACCAGGGATAATAATACCTACCTCGTAGGACTGTTGTGAGAATCATCGGAGATAATCTGCATAATATACTTAGCAGCATACCAAAGACACAAGCACTCAAAGAACAACATCTAGCTACTAGCTGTCAGGAGGGCAGAATTCCCAGAAATTCACCACTGAGCTCTAAGAGAAAGCAAGCTTATCAAATGGGCAACTACAGCAATGGCCACATTTTCCTCCCAGGACCATTAGCATAACATATCAGTGAAGTCAATTTTGGGAGACAACTTTCTTCCTGGTTCTCTGGGAAAAGCAGACAAATTATATTCATGTTTTTCCTGTAACTTAGAAACTTTTATACAGTACGCAATTTTAAAAGACCTTAGATGATAATGCAAAAATATTCTTGGTTAGGATGCTAAGTGAGACCAGAACCCCATTATTCAATTTCTGTATTTGTAGGTTTGCTTTGCACAAATGAATCATTAATTGAGTCACTGGGCTCAAAGAAGACCAGATGTCAGAAGAAGACCATCCAGCCCAACTCCTTTGACATTTTCCCACTACCGACACATGGCTACAAGTTATAGGTGAATTGTAGCGTCTTCACATGTGAGGTACACAGTTATAACACAATAAATACACTACAACAACAGAAAATAAGAAATATATATACTTGAACAAGAGAATATTATATAGGTTTTTTTAAAAAGCACCTAAAATCAATCTAGTCCTAACTCACAGTTCACAGAAGCTGAGAACAAAGATACAGTGACTTATATATGGTATCATAGCTAATTTAATGGTCTGATAGAATAAAAATTATAAATCTTTACATGACAATTAGTGGTAGCATTTCCAATTTCTAATCTCCATCCTATAAAGTACGTGTTACTAAATTACTTACGGCCCGACGTGAAGAAAATTCATTTAATATTAAAAGCTAATGAATTAAAGAAAGACACAATCAGAAAGCATGGTTTTTATGGCATCCATGACAGGAAATTGCTAATACATGGCAGTACCTTCAGTAAACTGAAGTCTAGACAATGCCTGATATGTTAAAAATAAAATTAGCTCTAGTAGACATGTTTTTCCTTCTAATTATTAGTAGTCTATCATGATTTATAGAAATCAAGTACTTCGGATTGGAAGGATTAAAAGTATCATGATACTTTTCTATTCGGGAGATTTCCAAATTAGGTAATATGGATTTAATATATGGTTTGTAATTTAAATAGTAATCATAATTAATGTTGACCAGTGATCAAATGAAAAGTATGACTAAAACTTAAAAGAATATTCCTAGGCATAGTGAAGAAACTCACTGTTATTATTGCTTGACATTTAAAAAATATAATTTTTTAAGTGACATTCTTGAAGGAAATAGAGCAAACATTACTGATATTTGTATGGAATTTGACTCTAAATGACCAAAGCAATCCCAACAAAAAACAAACAAGGTATTATGCCCCTGAGTTTCAAATTATATTACAAAGCAATGGTAATCAAAATAGTACGGTACTATACTAAAAACTGACATACGTATCAATGAAATAGAAATGAGAGCACAAAAGTGAACTCACACTTACATAGACTGTCAATTTATGACATAAAAGTGAAGAACATACAATAGAACAAGGAAAATCTATTCAACAAATGGTATTAGGAGAACTGGACTTCCACATGCAAAAAAATGAAACTAGACCATTATGTCACATCACACACAAACATTAATCCCAAATGGATCAAAGACCTGAATGTAAGACCTAAACCCACAATATACATAGAAGAAAGCACAGGTAAGACACATGGCGATATTGGCATCAGTGATGTCTTTGGGGGCTTGCCTGCAACGGCAAGAGAAACAAAAGCAAAAACAAATAAATGGGACTATATCACCCTCCAGTGAAGGGAGGCTTGCTGGGAACAACAAAAAGACCCCTTATACAAAGGAGAAAATATTTGCATATCATATATCTGATAAGGGGCTAACATCTAAAATCTATGAAGTGAAAACAACATAATCAAATGAAAACAACATAATCAAAAATGGGCAGAAGAGCCGAAGAAGACATACAGATGGACAACAAGCTCATGAGGAAATGTTCATCATTGCTTATTATCAGGGAATGCAGACCAGAGCCACAACGAGGTACACCTCATACCTGTGAGCATCGCCCACATCAAAAAGACCAGAAACAGGAAGTGTTGACGAAGTGTAGCGAGAAGGAAAGAGACACTGTTGGTGGAAACGTAGGTTGGCCCAGCCTCTAAGGAAAAGCATATGGAAGTTTCCCAAAACATTAAAAATAGATCAATTTCTTTCCTGGGTGTGTACTAGAAGAATACAAAAACATAAATTCGAAAAGATATGTGAACTTCCTATGTTCACTGGAGCCAAGTTATGTAAAACAACCAGACAAATGAGTGGATAAAGAAAATGTGGTGCAGGCCTCCCTGGTGGCGCAAGGGATTAAGATGCAACCTATGAAGCTATGGGCAGCCTCTGTAGCACAAGTTTGATCCCCCGCCAAGGAGCTACCCACATGGTGGGGCAGACCTCTCCTGTCTCGCCCACTGCTCCCCTCAGCAGTGGATTTCAGTAGATTTGCCTGTTCTGTTCCCCACTCTGTCTCTGGCGAATCCTCTCACACCCCCCACACCTCTGGCCTATACCCCAGTTCTTGTATGCATAAATAAACCTTTTATTTAAAATGTGGTTAGTATATACGCACAAGGGAAGACTACTCTGTTGTATTTTAAAAAAAAAGATGCACTCTTGCACCATTGATAGAACTAGAGGGGGTTATACTAAGCAAAATAAGTCAGAAAGAAAAAGATAAATACGAGATGATTTCACTCACATGTGGAATATAAAGAAGAAAAAAAAAAAAACAGACAAAAACAATCCAAAACAAATCCCTGAAATCTGACTGCAGAACTAAGGCTATCAGAAGGGGAAGGGGAGAGGGAAAAGGTGGGGTAAAGGGGGGCGGAGCCGCAGTGGACGGTGGAGGAGGATTATGGGTGCTTAGATGGTGAGCGTGGGGTGGCAACCCTCACAGGCAGAGGTGTGAACCTATAACCCTAGATTATCTGCATGCTATAAACCAGGTACCGCAATAAAAATAATTTTAAAAGATATAATTTTAGATAATCTTTTAGGATCAGAGGCAACTTCTCCAGTTAAATAAAACATGCATGAATCTGTTGGTTTTCAAGTGTTTCACACCCAAAATTAAATGATGTTATAAAGCCATGTTGATTCAATTAAAAAAAAATTGAAAAACAATATCTGGATTTGAATGAAAGAAAGAAGGGCATAATTAGAATCTCAACACCACATGTCTTTGAGAAACTGTTAACAATACAATCCAATTTCAGTATTTCTTATCAAGAGAGTATTTTCATCTTCAAAGGAAGGCTATTATCTTTTTCAGAGCTGGTCTAAAATGCCAGAAATAAAAGTGGTAGAAACCTTGAGAACTAAGACTTCACAACCAAAAATTAGACATACAGAAAAGAGTCTAAACTCTGGAAAAGATTTCTCGTGTTCTGTTTGCGCAGTGATGGAGCTTGCAGGGTAGTGGCCAGTGTGCTCTCTTCTCTTCCAGCTGGTTACCTCCTGGAGAGCAGCTCACTCTTGGTAGAGCAGGGATCTCCCTCTCCTGTCCAGAATCACAGCTTTGCCCAAACAGTCAGCTGGGAGAAACTACTGGCGTGTGTATGATGTTGGCATGCTTAGGAGTCTATCTTTATAATCAAGAAAAAAATGGGGCCTTCCTGATGGCTCAGCACATTGAGCTGTGAAGCTGTCCGCAGCCTCTGCAATGTGTGTTCGATTCCCTGCCAGCCAGGGAGCAACCCACATGGTGCCACAGACCTCTCCTGTCTTGCCCGCTGCTCCCCTCAGCAGTGTATTTCGTCAGTCTGCCTGTTCTGCTCCCCGCTCTGTCTCTGGTGAATCCTCTCACTCTCCCGTGCCTCTGACCTGTACCCTGGTTGCTGTATAAATAAAAATCTTTAAAAAAAAAAAAAAAGAAGAAGAAGAAATGGTTGCCTTCAAAACATGGTAAAAAATATTCTTCAACTCCATGAAGGAACACTGGGTTACTAAAGGGGGAGGGGTGGTTCAACGGGTACAGAGTGTCAGCTTGCTTCAGGTAAGCCCCTAGGACTTGGTGGCGGGTAAGTGAAGCATGTGCACATATCAAGGTGTGACGCTGTTCTCCCAAGCTACATAGTTTTACAAACGAATGGCGAATCAATAAAACTTGATTAAAAAAAAGAAATGGCTGCCTTCATTGTGACTGTGAATGTGAAATGCAATGCTGTCTCTCGTATGTTCCCTTGATTGGGTTTGCTCTGATTATTCGGATTGTTGTTTTAAGAATAAAAAGATCTTGTGCTATGGAATGCAACACCATTTATCCAAGCTTTCCCAGTCGATGGTGTTTATCGACAGTGCTTAACTGCACGCCGGGGCTTACCGTGTTGCAATTATTTCATCCCTTAGCAGTGAATAAATTCTTGTCATCACTGTGGTTCATGAATACGATTACAAGCCTTGACTCTGCAGAAACATTTTTTAATGGAGGCTGGGGCGGGACTTTGTAAAGGGCATTTGGCAATGAAAATAGCTTAAAATCAAATATTTAGAGGAGCTACATATTAAGATACAATTTGTGAGTCTAAGAGCCCTCTCTTTCCTTACTTAACTCATCGTTTTCCATCGTCACGTTTGCATCAATGGGCACTTAGCTCCTCTCGGCTGGTGTTTCTGACGCCGTGTTTGGTGCTGCCGGAGGTCTCCTCGGCTGAGAGGCACAGCAGGTGCAGGCCAATGTCGAGAAAAGAATGAACTCATCAGAAAGTCTGAATCAAGAGCTGGGATCGCAGAAGGCAGGCCGGGGGCAGTGGCCTGAAGTGGGGGTAAGTTTCCTTGACGCGTGCTCCCGGTCACCTAGCATTTTAAACACGCTGGGTAAGAAGGAAGGACGAGGCAGATACGCGTGGACAATTCTGCCAGTGAAACTGACTCTTGGAGCTTGTCGACTTTTCAAAATCCTTATCTTCTTCTGGGAAAATTTCACTATGAGCAATTATGTTGAGATTCGTTTTGCTCAGGCCTCTGAGGGAAGGAAATGCTTTTCGCAGGCAGAGGTGGATGCCTGTTCTGTGAGGAGGGTAAGCTTTGGGAACGAGATGATACATGGCCGTGGGGAGATTCGCTGCCGGGAACCAAGGAAACCTTCCTCTGTTAACGTTAACATTCTTGAAGTCAGTGTTCTGAAAGAAAGCCTTTCGCTGAGGGGAGGCTTGCTCTCTGTCTCTGTCACCACAGACTTGATCTACCTCCATGGAATCAAGCTGACGCTTGCGTGTCAAGGCCTGGAATTCTCTCTCACGGCCAATGCACTGCCATCACCCTATGCCTGTCTCGAGGGGTCGGGAGAGCCCACGTGTCCATGCTTGTAGTTTCATCAAACCACTCTGAATATTCGCAATGCTTCTGTTCACTGCAACCCCCACTCCCAAAGCCACAGAGAACTGCTGTTACAGGTCATGTAGAAAACAGTTTCTGCTACCATACAAACTTCTAAGAGAAAGAAATGTGAGCCATTGACTGCTCTCTGCCTACTCTGACACAGTAAAAGACCCTCTAATGACTTTAGGAAAAGTAATCTTAATTTACTGGAATAACAAGTAAGAGCTGCTATTTGTAATAATGAGTATACGCTGCTAATCTTAGGCTAGTGGAATAATAAGTAAAAACTGTTATCTTATGTACAATACCATCACATTTTTTTTTTTAAGATTTATTTATTTTTAAACCCACAGATTTATGGTCAACTAATCTTTGACAAAGGAGCAAAGACTATGCATTGGAGCAAAGAAAGTTTGTTCAATAAATGGTGCTGGGAAAACTGGGTCGCTACATGCAAAAGAATGAAGCTTGACCACCACCTCACACCATACACAAAAATCAACTCAAAATGGATTAAAGAACTAGACATAAGACCTGAAACCATAAAATATATAGAAGGAAATATAGGCGAAACACTACGTGATTTGCACATCAAAGACATCTTTACAGACACATCACCCAAAGCAGTGATAGTGAAGGCAAAGATAAACAGCTGGGACTATATCAAATTAAAGAGCTTTTGCACAGCAAAAGAGACAATAACAAAAACAAAGAGAAACCCCACCAACTGGGAGAACATTTTTGCACCCAACACTAATGATAAAGGACTGATCACAAAAATCTGCAAAGAGCTGATGAGACTCAACAACAACAAAGAAAATAATCCAGTCAAAAAATGGGCAGAAGAGCTTAAAAGAAACTTCTCTGAAGAGGAAATGCAAATGGCCAACAGGCATATGAAAAAATGTTCAACATCACTTGTAATCAGGGAAATGCAAATCAAAACTACCATGAGATACCATCTTACACCAGTGAGAATGGCACATATTAAAAAAACTAGCAACAACAAATGTTGGCGAGGGTGTGGAGAAAAAGGAACTCTTCTGCACTGTTGGTGGGAGTGCAAACTGGTCCAACCACTGTGGAAAGCTGTGTGGAGATTTCTGGACCTACTAAACATAGAGCTTCCATATGACCCAGCAATTCCACTCCTAGGTATTTACCCAAAGGACACAGAAACATCAATTCCAAAGAACACCTGCACCCTATGTTTATAGCAGCACTGTTTACAATAGCTAAGCTTTGGAAACAACCCAAATGCCCAAAAATAGATGACTGGATCAAGAAGATGTGGTACATATATACCATGGAATATTACTCAGCATTCAAAAAAGATAAACACATGCAATTTGCAGCAACATGGATGGCGCTGGAAGGGATCATGCTCAGCGAAATAAGCCAAAAGAAAAAGAAAAATACCGGATGGTCTCACTCATAGCAGGAATCTAGAAAACTTAAATAATGGACCAGGAAAATGAAAAACTATAAGAAAGTGAAAATCAAAATCAACAAAAACTATGAACCAGAGACACTTTTAGGGGGCGGGGGCGGGAGGGGAGGGATTGGGTCAGAATGGGGGGCGGCAATTGTATGGGGAATATAACAATAAAATTTATTAAAAAAAAAAAAAAAGATTTATTTATTTTTGCATACAAGAGCTGGGGTACAGGCCAGAGATGGGGTGGGCGGGGGGCGGAGATGTAAGAGGATCCACCAGAGACAGAGCGGGGAACAGAACAGGCAGACTGACTGAAATACACTGCTGAGGGGAGCAGTGGGCGAGTCAGGAGAGGTCTGCTGTGCCATGTGGGTAGCTCCCTGGCCAGCCGGGGATGGAACTCATGCTACAGAGGCTGCGGATTGCTTCACAGTGCGGAGCTTAACCCCCTGCACCACCAGGGAGGCCCACCATCACATTTTAGAATATCTGAAAAGAAGTCGAAGGGAAAACCTCCTGCAATGATGAAGAGTTACAAGTATCTAAACCTATGGGCAAATGCTTAAGAAGTTGGGCTGGGGGTCAATTTCCAGAGAGCCTCTTTATGATTGAAGTCGCTTTCTCAGATAGAGCCCCACCACCCCACGTGGGCCGAGAGGCCAGAGGTGCCAAGACGCCTTTCAGACACAAGAATTAAAGCTCACGGAGGTTGAGGTTGCCCAGCTAGGATCTCTGAGGACAGAGACAGTGGAGGAAGCATAAACTACTACACCTGTCATTCTGCAGATGAGAGCCTCGGCGTGACTGTTTAAATTATAAATCAGAAATACACTGAGAAAGACAAAATTTCAAAACCACGGCCATCACCGCACTGGGATTCACCCTGAGAAGCGACAGGAGAGAGGTCAGGCCGGGGCAGGGGTTCTGTCCTGACTTAACCCACAGAGGATGGGCGCAGCTAAGCACCAGCAAGGCTCTGGAAATTTTCTCAAATTGATTTCTTTCAATACAGAGATAAATAAAATATGTGCTGTGCTGTAATATGGCTCATTTGGGAAGCTGTGAATTATTTATTCCTATGTACCCATTCAGCATGTTTGTTCACTAACCTCTGAAAAAAGCGTGCAAATTTTCCTGAAATTGATTCATTTGGGGTTCAGACCAGCTTCTTTCCTCGCACTCCTGAACTAACTCTTGTTTAAACATCTGGAAACCCACATGGCGTGGGAAGTGGGCGCAAAGTCACAGTGTGACCCCACCTGGAGCTGGGCCCTGAGGGAGGCCACAGAAGGACCCCAAAAATCGGTGACTGCTTTCTTTGGACACAACAGTCTTCCCAAATAAACTAGGAAATAAAATGCCTCGTTCATCCTATAACTTGGTGCTCCTGATGTGCCCAAGGCCCGACATTTGTTAGCCATGTGACAATTTCCTTCTCTTGTGGTGCCAACAGACCAGCAGCAGAGACGGATGTTAGACCAAAAAATGACACCGGGGTGTGGATCAGTGACAGCTTGTTGCCATGAGAAAGCACAGGCTGTTGTAAAGGAGGGAAACAGGAAGAACTTACTTAGTTTGGGGGTTCAGAGAAGGCTCTTCGATCCAAAGGCATTTTCCCAAGACCTCAGGGAGTGGATAAGACAGAAGAGATGCTGCAGAGACAGGAGAGAGAAGCAGCAAGCAAGGAACAAAAATCGAAGCCCCGAGCTCTGGAACAGAAAGTGGGGTGTCCTGGAGGGGCTGATGTTGCCTCTCTCAGCGCCAGGCAGGGAGCAAGTAAAAACTGCTATTTTCTTTCTACACAGAACTTGAAAAGAAAAATTGATTTTCATTTTTCAAAATTCCCAGAGCCATAAGATTGGAAGCCTCAAGATTCTTAAAATGTTTAAGGATGCCTGCCCATGAGCATGCTGTGATTTGGGGTACCAGAGTCCTATCAGCCAACAAAACAATTTTGTTTACTGACTTGCTGACAATACCTTTTAAGAACCCTCAAATTCTGAGTTTATTCCACCAAATATTCCTCTCAGGCAAAAAAAAAAAAAAAAAAAACCCAAGGCTCTGTGGTTTATTACTTCTATTTATAGTAATAAAAACTCAACCCACAGATTCAAATAAACATGCAGAATGCAATGAAGTAAAATGAACTAGCTTAAAATGCATTACTAAATAACCCTTCACAAATGGATCCCCCTGGCCTTTATGTCCACACACATGCCGCTAAGTGCCTAACTCAAGGACACTCCCATCCCAGCAGCCGGTCCAAGGACAACGAGGAGAGAAGGCATAGATGGAGGCACAGATACCCAGCGAGCTTTGCATGAGCAATGCAGAGAAAGTGGGGTTCCCTGGCTAACGAATTTCTAAGAAGGGAGCCTCCACCTGATTCTGTAAGTTCACCTTGAAAATCTAAAGCCCAACGGATTCATTTACTCTTTCTTTCTTTCATTCATTCAACAACCACGCTGTGGCTATCTTACCTGTGCCAGCCATGGTCCCAGGTGCTGAGTGCACTGTTGAAAATAAAACAGCACCGTGTCTACAAGCAGCTGTCACGCAGGGGGACGGAGAGAGAATACGCAGGGCAGACACTCGGTGAGTCTCTATGTGGCCACTTCTCACCTCCTTCACTGCTGCCACCCCCAGTCCAAGTCACCACCAATCTCACTGCAGATTATGGCCACAGCCTCCTAACTGATCACCAACCTCCTCTTCACGCTTCTACGGCCTCATCTCCACAGAACAGCCAGAGAGGCACTTCCGCATTAATAAGTCAGATCATATTCAAGCTCTACTCCAAGTCCTCAGCTGGCTTTCCAGCGCACTCCTCTGGCTTACATTATACATGAAATCTAAACTTCCATTTACAGCTCACAAGCCCACACATCTCTCCGGCCTCATGTCCCACCATGCTCCATAGAGGAGGTTGCAAAAATGGCCACAAAGCCTTACAGTTCTTCCTACTAGGAGGTGGAGCAACTCCCCACCCCTTGGATTTAAGTTTGGCCATGATACTTGCTTTGACCAACAGAACGCGGAGGACATAACTAACCCCGTGAACAAGCCAGCAATAACCTGTTGGGGGATGACATCAATGTGGACGAGAGACAAACCATTTCACCTGAGGCCCGCAAGACCAGTCAGCTCCTGCAGGTGCCAGAGACACGTAAGTGAAGGCCAAGTCAAGACCAACAGAAGAAATGCTCAGCTAAGCCCAATAAACAGGCTACTGAACTAAATGAAGAGTTGTTTGTGATGAAGCAAGAGCACCATGTGCAGCTCCCCTCACCAACTGTGTCCCTGCCACACCCACTTCTTCGCTGTACATGAATATAAGTATACTCCTCACCTCAGGGCCTTTGCACTTGCTACTCCCCATACTTACGAGTATACCTCACCCAGATGGCCTCATGTAGCACTCCGTTCAGCAGCCCCACTTCTGGCAGAACTTGTTCAGCTGGGCTTTGGCCCCGGAGGGAACTGGGTAACTTTGGATACTGTTTTTGGAAACTATTATCCTTTCTTCTCCGCTCTCTCTCTCTGCACACTAGTCCATTAAAATTCTTTTACACTAAGAGTCTCCTTTGTCTCTGTGCGCATGGCTGGCCAGACCTCTTAAGAGCATGCAAACTTTGGGGGTGCTAAGTTACCCCTTGGTCTCACGCTAATGAGAAGACACAGAAGGCAGCCATTGACAAGCCAAGGCCGAGGTCTGGAATAGATCCTTCCCTCACGGCCTTCAGAAGGACCAACCTGCCAACACTGACCTTGGACTTCTAGCCTCAAGAGCTCTGAGGCAACACATTTCTGTGGCTGAAGTCAGTCAGTCTGTGGCACTTTTTTACAGCAGCCCTAGCAAACTCTCAAAGCAGACCCTGGTCAGCTTTGGAGTATGTCTTGGGCTCCCTGGGTACTGAACTTCTAGGGTTTTGCTTTATGCCTTGGTTTGGAATCATTGCCGTGAATTGCATTGTTCTTTAAACTTTGCATGCGCTCAGCCTACCTCGCCAGCAAGAACAGAAACCAGAGCTTCTTATTTTATCTTACAGTATCTGCAGTGGTATCGCCAAAAGCTTCAGGAAGTCATCATTTGGCAGAATTTGTCAACTGAAAGACAAATTTGCACAAGACAGCTTTGAGCAATGTGTAGACTGCCATGTTAAAAATAAGTCACAAGGTCCCACTTTTGCCAGGCAACACGTGGCATGTACGGGCCAATGGGGGGAAGTGCTGGAGTCAGGACTGTAGAAAAAACAGTACTTTCCTCCGAAAGAAATGGAAATTACAATGTGTTGAAAGTTTCATGTTTTCAAAGTTATCAGGTCCAAAGCTTTGTTGAACTTGGGAGACAGAATGACGCTGTGGGTCCGAGGCTAATTTTATGACTGCATGAGCATCTGATGACCAGGATGAATGTCCTTGAAACAGTGAAAAGAACTAATAAGAAGTTGTGAGAAAAAGGAGATGGGGAAAAGAAAACGAGGATCTGCTATATAGGCAGCGAGGTTGAGAATGCAGAGCAGTATTTATGCAAAATGGCTCACAGGAGAGCCCAGCGAGAACAATTTAGAAGCATGAAGAGACAGGACTGGGCACCCAGGGTTGAGAGAGACATTTTCATGATTTATTTCTGTTTCAGAAAGGGAAGAAGAGCTTACACAGCGCTCTGCAATGCCTTGTTAGGAAGTGGCTGGGAGGACAGAGAGTCAAGCTCAACCTTAATTCGAAGGTTAGAGTCCTCTCTTCATTACTCCAGGAGAGGACAGAACCACAGGTCTGGGGGAAGAAACTGCCAGTCAAGTTTGACAGAAGCTGTAGAGTGGGATCTGGAGGCCAGCAAGATGGAATAGACAAGCCCTGAACACAAGAGTCTATTTTCTCAAAGTGGAGTCAAAACTGGAAGCACCATCTATTTCCCGATGTGCTCAATTAATAAAGGCATGTGCTCCCCACAGGGGAGGGTGAAAGATGCTCTCCCACAGCACATGGCTTCTGTTCACTGCAGCCGCAGCTATGGGGAGGTAAGTGTTTTGGTGTGTCCCCGTCTGTTTCATCTGAGCTGCATAATCAAATAAAAATCCAAGGCAGCCACAATTCTTGGAAATTCAGTCACTAATTCAGGGCATTAAAGGATAAGAACTGAGATTTGCCTAATGCTAATTTGTAGATGTGGTAAGAGCCATCACATTTTACAAGAACGTCCAAAAGATTCAAGGCACATGAGTAAGTATGGTCTGTGTCCCCCCCTCCTCCCCCGTTCAAACGTGATTTGAAACTATCTTCACAGAAATGATGTAAGAGATTCAGCTCCCTGTTCTGCATATTAAGTTTTGAAAAGGTCCTGGAAACCATCATGGGTTTCCAGCTGATGCTCCCAAATCATGGAGGTCTTCGTGTTGTGGTAAATTTTCTTATGCTGCAACTAGGTCAGGAGAAAGAGCTGACAGTTCTGCTTATTAAGTAGTTAGATCTAGCTAACTTAAGTATATATCCTTTAATAACTTAGACCTTCATAGCCAACCACACACACACACACAGAGATAAAGATAAATGTCGTTACTAAACAGCCACAATTATTTGCAATAGGACACTTGATCCTGCTGGGCTCTCTGCACAGCTTCTCAGTCTTTGGACTCACACAAGACACTGCCACCTCCATTCTCCTCTGTCATAGCATTCACTCAAAATCTAGCTTCACACGTGTGTGATACAGGAGGAAGGACAGAATGAGGGTTTACCCTTAAAGCTGAAGCGCTGAGCCCCCTCCAGCCAGCGGTTCACCCCGTGCCTGACAGGGTTCGCTGTAATTGCTCTGATGGTGACAATCCCCCATGATGCCCTGGAACGCCTCAGAGGCTCACGTTTATACCCCAAACACGGTAGCACACTTAGCAGCTACACTCGTAATTGACAATACAAGGTGCAAATCCACACTCTAATAATCTCGTCATTTCTGGTTTGGGCTGACTTTTTTTGTCAGGATACAATTAGCTCTATTGTTGTTGTTTTCTTTTTCTGGAAATGTGGCCGCACCAGCACCAGCAGTGGCATCTTGGCCACGCTCCTATTGCTGGAGTAGGCTTGCGTTCCTGGGACTGCCCTCATCTGAGCTTGCTCCGCAGGAGTACTTTCCAGGCTCTTGTCAGTTACGTGATGGTAAAGTGGAGTTTAAACCATGTACTATAATCTGCAGTATCGACACTGCAGGACTCTGGTAACTGTGATGTGTCACGTTAAGCTGAAAAGCATCCCGAGTGAGGGTGACACTGCAAACAGCTCCTCAGCTGATAGCATGTTCATAACCTTCTGACAATGAGCTGAGCGCTGGGCACGAAAGGCATTCCACATACTGGCAAGGCTGCCGTGGTGTGCGTGGAGGATAATCGATGTAAATATCCTAGAACTGAGATGGCACATAGTTCAAGTTCAATACACCCTATTATTATCCTACAGAGCTCAATGCCACAAAGACTCCCCAAATGACCCCCTGCCATGTGGATTGAAAAGCAGGGGGTAACCATGCTTTTCTATTCAAGGCAATGCTTGGGCTGCCATGAAAAATCTCATGCTAGCCATGGATCTGGATGTTGTAAAAGCAACAGGGACCTTACAGGTGGCTCATCCAGGGACACTTCTCAGCTGGCAGACCTGGCTGTGCCTAAGTTCAGACTGACCACTGCCTCACTACACCATCAAAAACACGTGCCAAAAGACACAGCATGATTGTGAGGAAATCTAAGTCCATTTGCTCTATGTGGGAGAGAAAAGCTACAGATGTGAACCAGAAGAAATGGAATACAAATAGCTTTCAGATTCAATTGATAAACACCAGTAGGTCTGTAGTATCCACGTTTGTACTTCTCTCCATGAGGAGACACAGTCAAGACACATGGTCCCTGAAATCTGAGGATATTAAGTCAATGTGATACGATTTGGGAATATAACTTCTTCCTTGCAAATCCTTAGAAAGTAATCAGAATAAGTGTTCATTGCAAAGAATTCGGATGAATCCCTTAACTGTTATAGTTGGCAGTTTGGATTTCTTAAATGACATCACTGTGGTAACAGTTATTATGCAGATTAAGTGAAGCAGCCGGTGTAGTCAAGGAGAAGTTGTTAATGAAGGAGTGAAGGCCCACCATCGCCTTGTAAACCTTGCATGGCTTTAAGTGGAGAGGGGAGGTGGGTGGGTGGAGGGGGCACACAAGGATGGCTTGACATCCAGAGACGGGAGAATCAAGAATGAAGATAAATCACTTTCTCATTTGCACATTGCTCACCAATTTCACAAAGTCATACACCAAGAATGTACCATATAAATGCCGCTAATTAACAGCTAAATCATTTACAAGAAAATGTTGGCAGATAAACAGTTCAACACATGAATTATTTTGTACTTTGCTTCAAATTATACTTTATGTCCAGACGTGCACTTAAGTTTTTCTTTGTAAACCCACTGTTTGAAATAATTCCTACAGAATATTTGTAGCTTTTTAAATGCCATATATACGTACATATCTATACACATACATACATACATACATATAGATCTACACATACATGCACACACACACACACACACACACGTGTGCTTATAAGAATGGGGGGAAAATAGCGCTATGTTATGGTCTTCTATTTCCTAGGACAAGAAAAGCTAAATGATACATTCCTCCTGTGGTTCTCTCTCTCTCTTTCATCCAAAATATTTGGGATTTCAAAATTTCTCATGGAATGACACATTTAGTGTTCAGGTCCTACTTGTAGAATTAATATTCTATAAGGACTGATAACAAATTCACGAATAGTAACTGCTCATCAGAACACAATCCATTGTTTGTTCTAACCTTAAGCTATGGCATCTTCAAGGTCCTGCTTTGGTTAGTATCTACCTCTAAATAACAGGAGCATTTCATAAGGAATCAAATTAACAGGACTAAAGCATTAAAAATCAGGGGGAATGTTTGAAGGGACATAGATCTTTAATAATAACATAATTCTGCCTACTTACATCATCTCAAGGACGTAAAAAAAGTGTATCTGCCATGGTTCTTCCCAGTAATGAATTATGGGAGAATTAAAGTAGCATATGATTAACTGATTAGACAATTTAAATAGCATACACGGTGATGTATTCGTGCTTCAGAGGGCATGGTGGAGAGTCCTGGAAGAAGAATGGAACCAGGCAGAGGGGTGGGGCTGCGAACACTCGCTGACTGTGAGTTAAGGAGCCCAGCTCACTCCAGCATGCTCAGTGTTGAGATTACGAGCAGAGCGGAGACTGTTCACACCCTTCCGACTTCCTGCCTTTCCTGGCTCTCATTTTAGAGCCGTGAGCCTAAGTGGTCAGTGGACCAAGAGTGGCCAGAGGCCAGTCACACCAAGCCTGGCACTAAAGTCATCTTAAGCGAACTCCTCGCTACCCCATCCTGGCCTAGAGTGGCGGGGAGTCTCGAGGAAGGGAGAGCTGTGCCAAGCCCTCTCCTGGCCCTGCAGATCTCATTTCTGCCTTTGTCCTGCTCTGTTCTTGATGAAACCATCACATGAGCAGCCCTGCCCTCTGGCCTACGAGCAAGGCCTGCTGGGGGTCAGAAAGAATCAGTAAAGAGAAGTGGGGGTATCCGCTCCCCAGTTCCTCCTGTCCTGCTATGGATGTGGGAGTGGTTCCATTGTCTACACCCCAGCTCACAGCCTCCTGCACAGTCACAGCTCTACAGTCAGACTCCAGGAGCCCCTACCCTCACCCCTCTCACCCTCTCTTGTTGGTTCTCCTAACCCAGCTCACACCACCCACAAAATCTGTTTGAATGTTGTGCTGGTTTCCTACTGGGGCAAAAAATCCCCTAATTTGAATTTGTGCAGGACACAGAGGCACAATCAGGTGAAGCAGGACCAAACAAGGAACGTGAGGTGTTCCCTATACGCTGGGTCAAGGCGAAAAGCAGCTTGGCCTGCCAGCGCTCAAGTGAGGGGTTCGGCAGCACTCACACGTCTGGGGGTGAAGGGACCCGCAGATGCAGCACCTATCTGCAGGCAGGTACAACAGGCTGTGACTGGGCACTTCTGCACTACTCTGCAAATCGCATAACAGCTATTCACTGCCAGGGCACACTCACACCCACTGACAGAGCCCCACGGATGCCCAGAAGTAGACAGGAAAGGGTCTAGAACCATTCGGGGGAATAAGAGCCAGAGACGTTGCCACCTATGCAATTCTAAAGTGCCCGTGGGGAGGGCACTTTAGGGGGAAATCCGCCATAGCAGAGCTGGTGCTGGGGACAAAGTTTCTGAATTCAGAATGATGTGCCAGAACAAAAGCGACATCCTAATCCTTACAGAGAATTTGAGCGTCCCCCAATCCTATACCAAACCGTGTGTGAAAACCTACTCCAAATGTGTATTTCAAAGGCCATAATAAAAATGATCCAATGTTCAAAAACTTAGGGGAAAAAATGTGAGTGAGCTTGCCATCTGTTCACACAGTAATTCATAAAACACCAATTCCAGATGGATATTTAAACCTTAGTATTCATTGATTCTGTCCTTTGGGGCCTACTGCTCTCATTTTCAAGACAGTATCTGGGGGCCTCCCTGGTGGCGCAAGCAGTTGAGCACAGCACTGTGAAGCTATCCGCAGCCTCTGCAGCATGAGTTCAATCCTGGGCCAAGGAGCTACCACATGGTGCAGCGGACCTCTCCTGTCTCCCTGCTGCTCCCTTCAGCAATGTATTTCAGTCAGTCTGCCTGTTCTGTTCCCCACGCTGTCTCTGGTGAATCCTCTCACCCCCCACCCCCCGCACCTCTGGCCTGCACCCCAGTTCTTATGCATAAATCAATCTTTAAAAAAAAAGACTGTCTTTTATTTAGCATGTCATTCCACCCCCATTTCAACATTCAGATTTGTACACAGAGACTTCCCATTGGCCCGTGGACAGTGAGGTTGACCAGAAGCCTACCTTACTGATGCAATGCCTACAGTTTAAAATCTGTCTGGCACAGAACTTAGAAACTGCACAGCACAAGTTCATGTGGTCAGCGTGCAACTGACATGAGCCAGGGGTCCTGCTGCCTAGGCCCAGGTGGCTTAAGACATGACAGCACAGCCGGATGTTCCAAAGGCACATCAGAGGTATTCGAGGTTGCAGAATGGCCAAGAATGTTTTCCATCACTGTTATATAATATCAGTGTTTCTTTGCTTCTATTTTCTTGGCATTGCCCAGGAAAGGTTTTTCTAACATATAATTTGCATCCTTCATTTTTTTCTTTAAAACAATATATTAGAATAAACAATTTTAAACTCACAGTTTATAGTGGGTAAAAATTCCTTTTTTTTTCTTTTTTTTAAAAAGATTTATTTTATTTATACAAGAACCAGGGTACAGGCTAGAGGCGCAGGAGGGTGAGAGGATTCACCAGAGACAGAGCGGGAACAGAACAGGCAGACTGACCGAAATACACTGCTGAGGGGAGCAGCGGGCGAGACAGGAGAGGTCTGCTCGCCATGTGGGTTGCTCCGAGGCCGGTAGGGATCGAACCAGCACTGCAGAGGCTGCCGACTGCTTAACAGAGCTGCACTCAACCGCCTGCGCCACCAGGAAGGCCCCCCAAATTCCTTATTTTTTTAAGTTTTTTTTTAAGCATTTTATATTGAAGTAGCTATGCCAAATTTCATTTTGCTTACTGTTGAGATGTCCAAATAAAGACATTGAAAATATTTATTTTAGCGTGACTTTGTATTCCCATTATGCCTTAATTAAGTCAGTCATTCTTCAAGCAACTTGCTGGTTCAGCGTTACTTTATTTCTCCACTGAGTTTTCAGAAATCCTAGAAAAAACTTCATGAAAGTGAACTGTGTAGTTGAGTATGATATTTGTAATATCATCGAGTTTGCTTTGGGTTTTCTGATAAGGAAGCAGCACTTTCCAATCAACCTTTATTCCAGTGAGTTACACCATTCTTTAGTTTGAGGTCTTTTTTTTTTTTTTGCATAGATGAACTGCGGTATAGGCCAGAGGTACAGGGGGTGAGAGGATTCACAGGCAACAGAGTGGGGAACCGAACAGGCAGATTTACTAAAATACATTGCTAGAAAGAGCAGCGGGCAAGACAGGAGAGGTCTGCTGCACTATGTGAGTCAGCTCCCTGGCCGGAGATCAAACTCAGGCCTTAGCATGATAGTGCTGAGATTTAACCCCTAGGCTACCATGGAGGCCCTGTCTGAGGTCATTTCATGACACCTGCCCTACTGACATTTTTCTTTACAAGTTAACAGAGTTCAGAATGCAGTCAGTGAGACAAGGATCAGAAGAACAAAAAATAAGAGTATTGGGCAAATTTGTGCTACGAAATCCAAAATGGATATAATTCCCATGTCTTCCCCCTTTTTTGACATTTCAAGCTATATTTCCCAGGAAATTAAAAGAGCTAAACTATTTTATCTGTTACAGAGAAAATGAGAGCTAATTATTCATTGCCCTCTCAGGTGTGGTTTAACAGAATCATGCAAATGCAGGTGAAATAAATTCAATTATATCCAAATTCAAATTTTGGAAATTTGGTCCACCCATTCACCTAGCAATTTGTATTAACTATTGTGCTGATGCAACTACCATAAATTTGTGGTGACAAGCACACGTTCATATAAAGTACATTATATTTTAATTATAGACCATTGTTCCATGTTTCTAATGAAAGTCAAGGTTTCTTCAAGAAAACTGAGTGTGCATAGGCCTTGAACCTGAAATTCTGCTATGCTCAATATGCTCACAAATTAGAATACTATGCTAACAAATGCTGTATTGATGAAACTTGGACATAGTTCTGTTCCCTTGCAGCCTGTTTGAGAGATCTAGGAGGACTGTTACAGATTTAATCAGAGCAGGGTACTACTAAATAAAAAGAGAAAATTGTTCTTTGGAAAAGAAAACATTCTTTGTTCTGGAAAAAAATAATAATTTCTCCAAATGATTGTACACATGAAAGGGGAAGACATAGCAGGGCAAGAAGCATCGGCAAATCCATACCATAAACAATCCAGAAAGAATTGTTACAGGAAGTCAGGAATGTTCAGATACACCCGTCTGTGTAGTAGTGACTGGGACAGAAGGCCAACATCACCCCCACTATGCACCTCGAATCACTGCCAGAGCTGGGCCCCTCACGACAGCCTGTCTCCAGGGATGTTTATATCGCAGACGTTACTTTTTCCATTGTCAATGAAATGCATTTCCAAAATCTTTTCCTGTCTGACAATTTTAATCCATACGCTTGAAGGTTTTTGTTAATTCACCAGGTAAAATATGATCTGATGGCGTCTTCATTTTAAACTACATAATGTTGAATATTTACACATGCCTTTAAATATAGACTTTCAGGCCAGCAGTAACCTTCCTATTCCATTCAGCAGAAGAGAATGTGAAGAATAGACAGAGGGAAGGGAAACTCACATGAATCCACATGTAATGTTAAGGCTGGTGTTACAACTGTTTATTTTCTCTTAAAAATACCCAATGACAAGTGAGTGGATTAAGAAGATAAGGTACATTACACAATGGAATACTACTCAGCAATGAAAAAGATGAAATCTTACCATTGGTGAGAACATGAATAGAACTGGAGGGGATGAGAAAGACAAAATACCAGATGAATTCACTCCTATGTGGAATGCAGTGAAACAAAACAAAGTGACAGAGAAAACTAACACACAACCCCAGAAATATGACTACAGAATTGAGGCTAGCAGAGGGTGAGGAAAGGTAGGGGCGGGATCATACAGGGGAGGGTCCCAACGGTCTATGGTGAAGGGATACGGGTGGTTTGGTGGTGTCTGTGGGGTGGTGACATACATCCAAGGAAGGGAATACATCCTTTGCCTCTAAACCACACACACCATTATAAACCAATGTTACCGCAACAAATAAAAACAAATTGTTAATAAAATAAATTCAAATTTCTGCTATACCTCTTGGATAATAAAAAAAAAAAAAAGTTAAAAATTTAATCCTGATAGCAAGAACTCTTAATTCATTGGTAAGGAAAAAAAGCAAATAATCATCATGAAAGAAACAGCAGGCAGACACGTGGCACGGTTCAGTAAGCAGTAACACAGTCCCATTAAAACTACATCCTATGGCGAGATGGAAGCGGAAAATAGTCCATTACAATTTGTTGTTTATGATTTTCAAGACAACAAGACTGATTCGGGAAACATTTTCAACTCTGAAAAATAATAAACAGACATGTTGGTAATTATACCAGGACAAGGGTGAAATATTTTCCGCTTTGAAATATAATAAACAGACATGTTTGCAATTGTTCTAGGACAAGGGTGAAATAAATTCAGGCCGAGCAGTAGAGGAGAAGAATGTACTCGAAAACAACATGTGATGCCATCAGCAGAGCCGGGTGAAGACTAGGGGAGTGTGAGGAACAAAAGGGCAGTGGACGGAGGGGACCCGGGTGTGGAGCCCCTCTCACACCTACCTGCTCTGGAATCGTGAATGAGCCCCTGGGGTACAGTTTCCCCAGCTGAACAGGACACCTTCTGAGAGCCTCTCAACTCTGGGGACCTCTGGAAATGTTCTGGGAACAGGGCTGCTGCGCCAAGGGCAGCGCACACCAATCACTTTACTTCATTCATGCATAGGAACAGGAGCCACATCTTTTTCTTGCTGTCAGGATTAAATTTTTAACTTTTTATTTTTTTTTTATTATCCCAGAGGTATAGCAGAAATTTGAATTTTTTTTTTTCCTAAACAACTACTCAGTTCTGATTTCTGCCAATTTCTGATGTTGGACATAAATAACAGGGGCGATGTGGCACCATTAAAAACGGAGACACGGTAATTAAAAATCGTGGTGCGCTGAGCTCGGGTCAACTTCACTTACATAAAAGAACAGAACAGAAGAGGCGAAGCCACTGATTACGGCTGGGTGCCGTCCAGGGCAGGTTACTGCAGATTCCTCTCATCCCTGGTCCTGAGCTGCGGGGCAGGAGCTCAGAGCATCCGCGACAGTGGCGGGAGGTTGCCCAGGTGACGCGGCAGAGGTGGCATGGGGCGGGCGGCTAGCCCTCCAGGGCAGGGCAGGGGCCCTCCAGGTCCAGGCCAAGCCCAGGGGACCTATTCTCAGTGTTTACGTGGCCTGAGAACAAGGATAAGGAGAGGAAACAGCAACGTCGCTACAAAGGAATGGGACAGGGCATGACAAGCAGCCATCGGGACAGGAAGTTCCTTCTGGTCTAGTCTCATCATCCCTCGGCCAGTCAGGACCCCACCGTCCACCTGAGGACCCATTTCAGGGACCCAATCCCGGCTGGTCCAGGCGCTTCCAACTCATAACCGTCTATGGCTTCTTCCCCCTACAGTGTCAGGGTTACCAGAACCAAAGATGTGTCAACGATGGGAAGACTGTACATGCAAGGCTCTGTACAGGAGAGTTATAGTATAAGCCACACAACCATAGTTATAGCATAAGCCATAACACTTATAGCATAAGTATTAGGACGGGGGGAGCATGTGAGTAGCAGGCTATCAAGGAGCTGTATGGATATGTGGGATTTATATTCAGTGTGAGAGCACAGGATCGGGTGAAGTCTGAGCCTAAAGACAAGAGAAAGAGAGCCAATGTTTTATTGAAGGAATGAATGCAAAGAACATTTAGAAGACTTCCTGGAAGTCTCTGAAGTATGAAAGAAACTATGTTCTGTAAGAAATAGATGAAGAAAATCACCAGGAGGGGGGAATGCTCAGCGGAAACACTAATGGTTGCAGTAGAAATAAAGAGAAATTTTGCGAGGAAATAGTAAAAATGTAACGTGAAAATCAGAATTCACACTGGAGAAAGCAACTAACACTAACATAGACAATAGATACTAGAATCAACGACACACTGAAGGGCCTCCCTGGGGGCGAAGGGGTTAAAGTCTCAGTGCTACCATATCCAGTCACTGCGGCATGAGTTCAATCCCCCATCAGGGAACTGCCCACAAGGCACAGCAGACCTCTCCTGTCTCCCCGCGCTTGCCTCAGCAATGGATTTCAGTACATCGCCTGTTCTGCTCCCACTCTGTCTCTGGTGAATTCCCTCATGCTGCGCACCTCTGACCTACACCCCAGTTCTTGTATGCATAAATAAATGAAAAATAAATCTTTTTTTTTAAGTTTTATTTATTTACTTATACAAGCACTGGGTACAGTCAGAAGCACAGGAGGGTGAGAGAATTCACCAGAGCCAGAGCGGGAATAGAACAGGCAGACAGACGAAATACACTGCTGAGGGGAGCAGCGGACACGGCAGGAGAGGTCTGCGTGCCATGTGGGACCCTCGCCAGCAGCCGGCGGATCGAACCGGCGCTGCAGAAGCTGCGGGCAGCTTCGCAGGCCAGCGCTCAACCGCTGCGCCACCAGGGGAGGCCCAAAAATAAATCTTTAAAAAAAAAGATATACTGAAGAAAGCCTTCCCACGCCTAAAAGCAAAATTAATTTTTAAAATATCATTAGAAATATGTCAGAAAAATCACCTAAAGAGAAATATCCTAAAAGGGTCTGGTGAAAATAACAATAATACCAATTACCTACTATGGAAGGTGGCCAACATTATTCACTTCTCCCTACATATATGCCTTTGGCAATGTATTCACCGATCCCCTCACTGAGGGGTGAAGTCTATTTCATCATCTCTTGGCTCTGGTGTGGCACTATGACTTGCTTTTGCCAACAAATGTGTCAGAAATAGTTGTGTACCCACTCTAAGCCTCTTTGGAGCCCTACCATTTGCACAGGCGAAGATGAGCTGCTGAAGGGGAGAGAACACGTTGTCCGAGGCTGGTTATCAGAGTTCAGTGCAAAACGTAAGAAATCGTGCTACGACCAGCCATCTCCCAACCCCATCACTAACCGCACAGGCATGAGAGAATCCAGCCGAGACCAGAAGACCCTACAGATCACCCAAAGACTAGCAAACAGCGACAAAGCATTATCTGAGCCAGCGGGTTTTAGAGTTGTCTGCTACATTGCACCAGCTAGTTAATTTACCTAACTAGGGCCAATAAAAAAACTATTGACACATCCACACCCACACATATGCACACATATATGTTTGCAAACTGTATGAAATATGTTGAAATGTTTGAAATGCCCTTAAGCAAAACTTAAAAAATTCAACAGACAGTTAGGCAAAGGACCTTTTTATTGGACAACCAAGAAAAAAGTAAAAGGGCTAACAAACATCACAACCCATACGACTCCACTACTATCAGAATCAAAAATTAAAGCAAAGAAACCTTTCTTCTATATTAAATTGACAACAAAATTTAAAGTCCATAAGGCTAAGGGCTATAACTGGCATGACACTCAAACACAGTCTCTATCTGAGGCCAAAATCCACTCATGCTCATGTGCTATTTCTGTTCACGTAGCATTTGACATAAAAACACAAACAAACCAAAGAACTGGCACAAAGATGTTCTTTTACCTACTGACTCTACTTTCAAACTCTAAGTGAATGACAGTTGTAAATATGAACAAAAATTGATAACATAAGAATTTCTGTTTTATATTTATTGAGGTAACATTTGGCTTACTTATTGTTGGAACAGAAGTAATTTCAACAATAAGAGAGGAAGTAAATTGTGGGACAGCCTT